>NC_081841.1:66473308-66712856 GCF_963259705.1 Myotis daubentonii | reverse complement strand
TTGGTTTTATCAACAAATGAAATCTATCTTCAAAAAAAAAATGAAGTTCTGTTAGCACAGTGGTTTTTCAAAAGAATGTGTCAGTTGCTAAAATCAATTAAAAAAGAGGAACTCCCAAATGGAGTGATTAAAATGAGTGATCACCCAGCTTACTAAGGTTTCTACTTTGAAAGGGGTAGGATTCATTTGTGTGTTGCTTAAAAAATCTGTCCTTATATTTATTGTTGCATCTCATAAATTTAATTTAAATAACAGGGGATCTCCTGTTAGAATGAAATAAACAGAAAATACCTTATTGCCTATATTTCTTTACATTTCACCACTTGGGCTTTATAAGCAAGATAGTCCGAGGCAGCCCTACCTGGTTTGCTCAAGTGGTAGGAGCATTGGCCAGTGGACTGAAAGATTATAGGCTCGATCCCCGGCCCTGGTTGGGGCACGTGTGGGAGGCAACCAACTGATGTCTCTCTCTCACATCAATTTTTAAAAAAATCTTTGTTTCTCTCCTCTCTTCCATTCTGTCTAAAAGTCAATGGAAAAGATATCCTCGGGTGAAGATTAACAACAAAAAAAGATAGTCCTAGGCAAATCTGCAAATTATGCAAAGTGTGTCTTGCCACATCCCTTTCTTTCATCACTTCTCTTTAATTATTTCTCCATCTACTGTATTCTGTCCTCACTCAAAAACTCCAAAAGTTTAGGGAACCTCAGCAGCCACATGCAGAGCCCACAAGTTCAAGGTCCCTCCTTGTCTTATCCTTTCTGGATGCTCCTTTCATGGACTTTTATTGCCTTCTTTAACCATATGATCAAAATCCTATTCTCACAGAATAACAATATCATGTAACTTTTAGGAGAAAAGATAGCAGAGAAAATTAATCCACAGCAAGGTGTAAATGACTGATAGCCCTAGCCAAATATAGAGGTCTTGGCAGTAGCACTGACATTTAGAAAGAGAAGCTTATTAGATCAAAAGGAGTTTATTTATTTGGGGCTGAATACCATTCTAGTCCTCCCTCAACTCTAAGAGATTCTACATGGGGACTTTTGTCTTCTTCAACTAATGCTAATGTTACATCTGTGTAACATTACTCTGTGATGGCACCAGAGACCTACTTCCACTTTTGGAGTATTATAGGAGTCATTTAATTTATTTTGGTTGGCGAAGAATGGGGTTGTTGGTTATAGACATTGATGGAGGAGGGGTGAGGGGTAAGTCTTCCAATGTGTCCATGAGAAAAACACTGAATTTATTATTCTGGAGAGAAGAGTGTTTGTTGTGGAGGTGGTGATGGTTTTTGTTTTTAACAGGGAGAAACTGAAAACCTTAAATGGTCTTCACTTCCTCACTTTGTTGCCTCTAACAATTCTTTTGACTTACAGGGTGTCTGTAGTTCACTGACTTACCAACTTTTCTGTCAGTTTCAAAGTGAAATAGTATTTGGGGCATGCCACCTAGTGGTGATAACTTTTGGTTTATTGCTCATGGAAGAAAGTGAATCAAATCTTAGTAAATCAAGGTCTCCTAGGCTGGAAAGCCACAAGAGAGGCCATCGGGTCATCTTTCAGCTTTTACGTAAGCAGGCAAGGACATCGCCCTTTCTGTGGACCCGAGACAGAAAAGACCGGGCACTTCAAAGCCAGAGTTGAGCAGCCTATGGGCTCCCAGTTCCCTCCCCAGTGAACTCTGAAGGTTAGTGGCCTAGCTGGCTGGGACACAGCTCTGTATCCCCACAGGCTTTTGGCAGTCCCAGAAACAAATGCTTAGAAGACAAGGCTCTTTATGCGTCTTAGCCCTGACTTAACGCGTGTCCTTTCTCTGACCTCTTTTTCTCCTGTTCCCTTCCTCCACTTCTTGGCTGCTGCTTTCTCTTTCCACATTCCCTGCTGTGATTACTGCTTTTCTTTCATGATCATGCTTTATGTACATAAGAATCACCATGTAATACTTAAAATATTGTATAGTTTCCTTTTTAAGTTCATTTTTGCTTTTTCTCCTTAAAAGGAAAATAATTCATGTTCAATGTGGAACACATGAAAAACAGAGAAACACACACACACACACCCTACATGGCCATCACTTAGAGATAATCATTGTTAACACCGGCAAAAATCCTTACAGTTCCTTATTTGTTTGTGTGTGTGTATGTGTGTGTGTGCGTATGTGTGTGTAGTTTTTTTAAAAAAACAAATCCCCCAAATGATGTAAAATACTTTTCACTTAGTAATGGATCATGAGCATTTTCTCATGTCAATTAATGTTCTTCTACTCTGTGATGTTAGTAACTTCATCATAGGATATAACAGAACTTACTTAATTACTATTAAAATTGAGGAAAGTGGGAATGGTAGGGAATATTTTTAATCCATAGTTTATCCATTTATACTTTATTTAGTGTCTATTGTGTGCTATATTGTACAAGGCAATTTTCATATACATAATCACATTAACCTTCATAAGACCCCCATGATCACCAATGAAGTAGGTATTGTGATGGCATTTTACAGAAGAGAAAACTGAACATCTGAGAAGTTAAGCAGCTTGCCCAGATCACATTACTGGTAAGAAGGACACGCAGAAAGAAAACTTTGCTCTCTGGAGCTATGGTCCCTCAGTCACCTCCTGGGGTCCTAATAGATACTGAGCATGACCATAGCTTTTCTGAGCATTCTTTCTCTTTGTCCTCAAGATATGAATAGAAACTCCAAAAGGAGGTTAGTGTCAAAAGGCTTTAGAGCAAGGCAGAGAACATGAAGTAGGATATAAGAAAGTGGAAGGAGAGCCACCTAGGGAGAGACTCCTGGCTTTTCATAGCCCTGGGTATAATTACTCAATGCTCTACTCATAGATACAGAGAACAGGTTGGTGGTTGGCAGAGGTGAGGGTGGGGGATTGATACTATGGATGTGGGGGTCAAAAGATATAAATTTTCAGTTATAAGTCATGGGGATGTGATGCACAGCATGGTGACTATATTGCTTACTTAAAAGTTGCTAAGAGAGTAGGTCTTAAAAGTTCTCATCATAAGGCAAAATGTTTTTGTAACTATGTATGGTGACAGATAGTAACTAGACTTATTGTGGTGACCATTTCACAATATACACAAATATTGAATCATTATGTTGTACATCTGAAAGTAATATGATGTTATATGTCAAGTGTTCCTCAATAAAACAAATATAAAAAATAATAAATGTTCTATATATACTGTCAAATTTTATCCTCAACAACCCTGTGAAGCATACACAAATATAATCTTATTGAAAGGCTAGAGAAGTAGTTGGCCCAAGGTCACCCTGTTGGTAGGTGGCAGGGGCAGAATCAGAACTCAGTTTGTCTGATTTCAAAGCCTCTTTAACTGCTATACAAACTTCCTCTCCATATAAGTTAGTGTTCTACTAAGAACTTTATAGTGATAAGTTCATAGGGTCCACCCCAGGTTTTGCAGGTATGTCTGAAGGGGTTTATTGGACAGATGAATGAAGGAGTATGGAGAGAAGGAGACAAAACTAAAGTGAAACAAAACTTGTAAAAATATATAGAAAAAAATATAACAAGCCTGGAAGAATGCCAGTTACAATACAAGTAACCCACAGGGAAGATGGCTTGACAATCTTTGACACAAAACATTTGATAAGCAATGCTGAGCTGTTGACAAAGCTGAAATTAAATTCAATTAAAAAAATCAGGAGATGGTATACTGGTGAGCTTGACCTAATCAGGTGAAAGACTCTAGAAGAGAGACTGGGCCCTTTCTGAAGGGAGAGGTGCTCTCATGTTGGCCTTGAAGAATCAAAGAGCCATGTTACAAACTACTTACCAGGAGGGAGCTAAGGTCTTCAGTCCTGTAACGTAAGGAAGTAGATTCTGCCAACACCTTGGGGGAGCTCAGATGAGGACCCTGAGTTAAAGATGAGAATGCAGCCCTGATTGACACCTTGTTTGCAGCCTTGTAAAACCGTGAGGAGAGGACACAGCTAAGCCATGCCCACACTCTTGGCCCACAGAAACTGTGAGATAGTAAATGTGTTTTGTTCTTTTTAAAAGAATTTATTATTTTTAAAAATATTTTTTAATTGTTTTTCAGAGAGAGAGGAAAGGAGAGAACATGCTTAGAGAGAGGAAGAGAGAGGAGAGAGAGAGAGAGAGAGAGAGAGAGAGAGAGAGAGAGAGAGAGAGAGAGAGAGAGACATCAATTAGTTGTCTTCCATCATGCCCCCACCAAGGATTGAACCGGCAACCCAGGTATGTGCCCTGACCACAAATCAAACTGGCCACCTTTCCCATACATAGGGCAATGCTCAACCAACTGAGCCACTCCAACCAGATGAAAAAACCATTTCTAACAGCTATTCTTATGTTTTCCCTTTGCTTACAAAGGAAATCCTCAGGTGAGGATTTAAAGAAATCCTACATACAATGCTAGTACATTTTCCAAAAATGATTAGCTCAACATACTCATATTAACAGCAAACAACAAAACAACCTTTCATATATTATTTCACAAGTTTATAATGTAGGGTAAGATCAGCAGCAATATACCTTTTCAGGCACTGTGTCCATTTAGACTGTTCCTATTTTGATTTTTAATCTCTGAAATAAAAATGGATAATACCCCTTACTGCATAGGTGTTATGAAAGTTAACAAATAAATACTAAAAGCTTGGGAAGGAATTAAAAAGGGATATGTCAGTATAGTACATGCTGTTTTTTATATCCTCATTCCTATTCTGAAGCCATAATGCTCTGATGGTGACACCAATAGTCATCACCATGGAAACCAATGATATATGCGATCTTTTTCTAGGCCTCTCTCCATCCTCCAGGCAGTTCCAGAGGCTGCCGCAAAAATAAGATTAGCTCCCTTTTCTTTCTTTCTTTGAGAAACTCTTTTATTTTTTTATTTTATTTTATTGATTTTTTACAGAGAGGAAGGGAGAGGGATAGAGGGTTAGAAACATTGATGAGAGAGGAACATTGATCAGCTGCCTCCTGCACACTCCCTACTGGGGATGTGCCCGCAACCAAGGTATATGCCCTTGACTGGAATTGAACCTAGGACCCTTGAGTCCGCAGGCTGACGCTTTATCCACTGAGCCAAACTGGTTCGGGCTAGCTCCCTTTTCTTACCATCTTTGTGTTCCTTCACTGGTTTGCAAACACCTTCCCTACTAAACTTTTCCTTGAATGTGTCTGTGTACATCCACCTACATCTTTCTTCTCTGGTATTATCTCCCGCTCATTCCCATTGCTGTGATTCTGGGCATTGTATTTTACTATTCCTTTGTTATCTTTTACCTCATTCTTCCTTTTCTCCTTGCATGTGGGAACAATCTTTGTTGATTCAACAAGTTGCTCCTAATCACTACTAATGTCTGCATGGAGAAGCCAAGTCAATTTAAAGTTACTCAACTTTGTCATGGCTGCCATTAACTAAGTTTCAGTCTGTGTGGTGTTTTGCTTCAATCAGTAAGAAGTCACCATATATAGACAGCTCTAATTCTTGAAGATGAGCAAAGTCAAAGCAATAACACCAGTTATTGTCAGGAGATCGATCCTATATAATAAAAGCCTAATATGCTAAGTTTCTGGTTGGCCAGTTGGCTGTTCAACCAATCAAACCATAATATGCTAATGATATGCTAAGGCCACTCAACCACTCGCTATGATGTGCACCCACCACCAGGGGGCAGACAGTTGAGCGGTCAACCAGTCGCTATGACATGCACTGACCACCAGGGGCAGCCGCTCCAATGGGTAGGTTAGCTTGCTGCTGGGGTCCCACATATTGGGACTGAGCGAGACGGGCTGGACACGCCCTGGAGCCCTTCCGTGGCTCCTCCCCGGTTGGCTAACCTCCTGCATTTCTCCCCAGCCCTGATCGTGCAGCGGTGGGATTCCTTGGCCTGGCCTGCATCCTCTCGCAATCCAGGACCCCTCAGGGGATATCAGAGAGCTGGTTTTGGTCTGATCCTGCAGGCCAGGCCGAGGGACCCCACTGGCACCAGGCCTCTAGTATTATAATTAGCTAGGCATTAATAATGGGAAAGGAGCAAAAGGGAGGCCAGACATTATAGGCATGTCATTTGGGCAGCTTCACCAAGAAGCTGCAACTTCACAGGGAACCACTGGCTCATTCCCTGAAGGTCACTAGAAGGGACTGGACAAAGGGTAAGATGGGCACATGCCCAGTGAGTTGGGGTGACGCAGGGAAAGTGCCTGTCAGTCAAGCCTGGGGTTAGAGTAAGCAGGGCTATTGCAAGACCACGAAAATTTGGGTATAATCTCCCAAACAAAGGAGTTCTTTCTCTTGGCTCTTGGCTTGTGGAGCTCTCTTGTTCCTATTCACTGCATTCACCTGTGTTCCCTCTATGACCATGTGGCCGTGCAGACCCCATATGCAATGAACTAATGGACTACAATTGGGAACACAAATTAAAATAGCCTGGTGCTGGACTGGACACTGCTCCAACATGGTGCAAACACTGACTCTGACTCTAGCTCTGCTGAAGCCACAGCCACATTTCTTCTATGGTGGGGCAAAGGAAAATAGGACTTTGACAACTCAGGAGTTTAATTCCACAGAAATAAAGCTTTCTACAATATCTCATCCTCCTGTGCGAGTTTCAGAGAACTCCTTTTCTCGGGATAGCACAAGAAACCTACTTCCACTAGCAACTGGCTTGGACAAGGATCTCACCCCACCGATAACAGTATCAGATGAATATTATACCAGGTTGTCTCTGTATTAGTTAACATTTTATAAATAACTTCAATTAGATTTTTGAAGATCTGATGTTCTTTGTTCTCTTGAGAGATATTTGGCGCATGAAGACAGGCTATCCTTATTACAAATACTTAATCGGGATGAAGCATATGAATTCCCTAGTGAATATTTTAAATAAGTTGTTCCGTGTTACCATGTAGCTTTCAGTTATCAACTAATACAGTGAGAACTGACCCCAGCAAGAAAAAAACAGTATTTCACTTTGAAGAGAAAATTCAGAACCAATTATCTCTCAATTTTCTGCCAGTTGTCATTTTTCAGTGTTGAATTGTCGCTCTATTTTCCTCCCCTCCTTTTGAGTCTCTTAAGAAGAAAAACAGGGAAAAGTACACTAATATAGTTTTCCCATCCTCCAAATAATCTCTTTTAAAACATTCCCCTTCATTTCAGTTTCTCTTTCCCAGCAGGAGACTAAGCCGCTAAATGTTTGACATCTTGCTGCAGAGAAGTCCAACAAAAAATGTAGGAGTGGCTGGCTGAACCTCTTTAGCAGGGAGAAAGAAGTGAAAGCTTGGCTGGAAGTGGGTGCCCTGAGCACAGTGTCCTTGTTTTTAAAATCTCTGTACCTAGTCTGGTTCTGACTCCAGTGAAAGTGGGCCTAAATGTCTCACAAAGTTCTCCATGGCGCTCAGCTCAGAGACAGTACTTGAGGAGCCTTCTTTCACTGAGCTAGCCATTCTGGGGCGGCCTAGAAGTGAAAGCCTTGAGTTGAATTTTGTCTCTGGCTTGCCTCCCCATGCCTGTATGCACCGTTTCTCTCCCCCCTACAAAATGATCTTCTCATTGCTGGTTCTCATCCTAAATGTCAAGCTGAAGGTACAAAGTCATTGCTTTGCTCTGCCATATGCCAGCATTTGCAGGGGGCAGATAACCAAATGCCAAACAGGCTGAAGCTTCATTTAGTTCTTGTGGCTTTGCAGGCACAAAGGAACTAGAATGAGTTGAACCTAAAGTTAAACTAAACCAGGGGACAGTAAACTGTTTGCTTGGTGGCCTCTATGATAATAGGCCCTTTTAGAACAAGAGAGACAGAGGAGTGAGTGGCAGTGGCCCTCATGGCTCACAGCAGTCCATGCTCCTTCAGCATTTCCCTTCTACCTCCCTTTTTGGGATGAACCCTGCAATACATGGGCCAGGGGCTGTATTAAGTGCTTTATGTACATTTCTTTATTGCATATCTATACTAATAAAAGTATGATATGCTAATTACACCAGATGTCTTCTGGACATCCTTCTGGACAAAGTCACGGTGGCGGGGGCGAGGCAGAGGCAGTTAGGGGCGCTCAGGCCAGCAGGCAGAGTGGTTAGGGGCAACCAGGCAGGCAGGCAGGTGAGTGGTTAAGAGCCAGCAGTCCCAGATTGCAAAAGGGATGTCCGACTGCTGGTTTAGGCAGTCCGAGGGGTCCTGGATTAGAGAGGGTTCAAGCCGGGCTGAGGGAGAGAGAGCACCTCCCCCGTGCATGAATTTCGTGCACCGGGCCTCTAGCCCTATATAATAAAAGCCTAATATGCTAAGTGTCCGGTCGACTGGTTGGCTGTTAAACCAATCAGAGCGTAATATGCTAATGATATGCTAAGGTTGCTCAACTGCTCGCTATGACGTGCACTGACCACCAGGGGGCAGACGCTCCGACAGGTAGGTTAGCTTGCTGCTGGGGTACAGTTGATCTGGACTGAGCGAGACGGGCCAAACAGGCCCTGGAGCCCTCCTGCGGTCCCTCCCCAGCTGGCCAGCCTCCTGCATCTCTCCCCGGCCCTTATCATGCACCAGTGGGGTCCCTTGGCCTGGCCTGCGGGATCGGGCCAAAACCAGCTCTCCAACATGAGGGGTCCTAGATTGTGAGAGGGCGCAGGCCAGGCCGAGGGATCCCACTGGTACAGGAATTTATGTACCAGGCCTCTAGTGTATAACAACACTATTATTATTGTTATTACTGTATTTTACAGATGTTGTAATAGAGTTTCCATAATTACTTTGTAGCTCTGATGCTGAGTTCAGGGTTTGATACATATTGAGGGCTCAATAATATTTGTTAATAAACTGGAATTTGACCAGTTATAAGGAATTAGTCTTATCATGATGGAAATGCTGGTCTGGGATCAAGGCAGGTGTTTTCCTTAAGAGAATGGCGATATGGACTCCTTACTACTAGTCTCTAGGAATTTTTTGAGGTTTCCTTTTATGTCTTTGATTCCACTGTGATAGGCAGTTAGACACGAGCAGAGCAAGGAAGATGGGCTAGGTACAGGTTCCCAGGGTGGAAAGCCCCAGGTACCTAGCAGCAGACAATGGCAGGGTGATCTCCACCCCAGGGTGACCTTTCCTCCTTTAGCTTATCACTGGTCATACGGTTTGGACCCCCTGACCTTTCCTCCCTAGAAGCCTCAGTTGTGTTTCGGCTCCAGGCCCAGAAAAGCAGCAAAGCCAGAGAAGTGATGCCAAGGCTGATCTTAGGACCAGCTGTATTAAATAATAATCCCCTGTCCTGGTGCTGACCAATTATCAGTGCAGACCCCAACCCTGAAACGACACACCTGGAAAGCTGTGAACATTCTATTGAGATTCTGCCCTGGGACCTCCCCCAAAATCTCCACCTTAAAGGCCCTTAGGATGGATGACCCAGCGTGCTCTCCCTCCTAGGAGCACTCCTGAGCCTTTCCCCTTCCTCTCTTCCTCCCCCAACTTCTAACCCCCAGGCGCGTTTTTCTCTTACCCTTTCTCCTAAGCTCCAAGGGCCCTTGTTTTGCCTCTATAACTTGTTTCCTGAGCCCATCTCTTCTACCATTCATTTCTTTCACCTCTGTGATTGTCTAAATAAATGTTCTCTTATAGTGTGGGTCTTGGCTCAGAATTCTTTCCTAGCCAGAACTAAAGTACCGAGGTTGTAGAACCAAGGTCCAGCCTGACCCCACCGTTCTAATACTTGGTGCCATTCCTGGCTCCACCAGCACAACAGGGTTGTAGGGAAGGAAAAGTTTTCCCTGACTCTCTTAGAGCCCCTGGCTAGGCCTGAAAATTAAACTGAAGAAGACAGGTTAACAGGAGAGAAGCATACAAATTTATTGAATATAAGTTTTATGTGATACAAGAGCCTTCATAAGGAAGTGAAAAAGTGAAGATGAAGAGTGGGCAGTTGTGTAGAAATATGACATGCTAAGGAGCAAACTGGGGAAACTTAGCAAAACCTGTTTGTTAGGATTCTTCTTCTTTTGTTTTCAGAGATAAAGATACTCCTTTACTCAGCGGTATAGGGAAGCCACCTCTTACATGAAGACGACCTATTCAAGAGGAGAGAGGTGAATGGGGGAGAAAAGGTCAGAGAGACCTTCCTGCTTCTGCCATTTTCTCAAACTCCTTCAGCTTAAGATATTCAATATGCCAAGTTGCCATATTTTCCAGAAGCATGTCCTGAACCCTGTCATGGCCAGTCTTCCTTTTCTTGGCTGCTACTTGATTATAAAGTGGTTGGAAAAATCCCTTCTGAGATTACCCTGTAATTGCGTGTTTCAGTACACCCCAACATACTGGTAGGTGTAACTTGTAAAGAGGGCTGTGTCCAATTTATTGATTTAAATCAGGGAAGATGGTTTCTTTACTGCAGGGCTTCCTCCCACCTTAAATATGCTACTGTGTATTGGGAATCTCCTAACGGGGGGCAGAAATGTTCCATCCATTCTAAGCAGTATTTTCCTCCCACAATTTATCATCTCTGAAACCAGGATATTTTTTTAAGGACAATGACATCTTAACAGCTGCTGTTGGCAAAGCAGCAGCTGTGCCCTGATGGTTGGCCATTGCCTGGGCACCTATGAACTTGGCACAGCTACTCCTGTTGTATCATGTCAATTGAGTTAAGTACATTCTCAGAACATATATGATATTTAATTGCTCTTTAAAACATCTTCACAAATATCACACCACTGGCATTGAAAAGAAAGTTGCTATATGTACAAAATTTAGGCCATAACTGAAACAGATCAGTGGGGTGTATGTATGATGTTAGAGCAGCAAAAACTCATTAATGCAGGGTTAACAGCAATTCCATATTTGCTTGCAAAGCAATAACCAAGTGCTTGACAGAACTTAAGAAAATACTTATGTTCTTAGTTGAGGCTATAGAGTATATAGTTTGGGAAACTGTGTTCTAGCCACAGGCTAAGGGAGGAGAGTGCTGCAAATGTGACCCAGGGATAAAACACGAATAAGTATCACAACTCCCACTGACTCTTAAAATATTCACCAGGAACCTATGGGCAAGAGTAAAGATTTCCCTGCTCTTTGTTTATATTGCCAAAGTATTATTACCTTTTGTATATGCCTAAATGATAGGCACTCCCTCTAGGTTATGAAGATTAAGAAAGAAAGTAATTTTTAGTGGAAGAATGAAGCACTGCAATTTTAACTGAATAAAATACCAGGAACAAGCCAGATAAAGAGCCCCAATTTAGGCCATATCTGAATGCTTTAAAAGGATCCGTTTCCTTACAGGTTGCTGTTGCAATGAAGGGGTAGCTAGTGCTTTCCCCCCACAAAGTTAGGGGGGACTCATAGAAATTAGACCAGTTTATGCAGCTCTTCCCATCTTTTGACTAGCTGCTATTTGTGAGATAAATTTCAGTGAGCCAGATGGACTTGCTGATAGATAAAACAATCTCCTATTAGCTCAGTCCCCAGGGAAGAGGCAGGTGACAGAAGGATTTAGGCAGTGAAATCAACCCGAGAACAAAAAGGGGTGTCATTGCTTGGAGCTGCAGGTCTCATCAGCTCAAGTTTCCCAGGCAGGTGATCCTGAAGACGATTCTGCTTACTCCATCTCCTTAAGAGGTTTTGAACTCTGCAATGGGATTTCTCCACACGTGGGCCGCTTCCTGAGATTAGTTTGGACTTCCTGAGATATGTCTGGTTTTATAAAAGCTACCAGTGAATGCAACAACTAGCACCGTATGGTAATTTAAGGACATTATACTCTTTAGAAGACAAAAATGCTGTTCAGTTGCTATTTATCTGTGCCAGTTGGGTAAGAAAGGGAGATGATTCATAGCCCAGTCCAGTGGGACAAGTGAAAGGCTTGATTACATCTTGGTTCCAGGCTGTCTTGTGGAACAAATGCCTTGGCATTTGGGAGTTCCAGAAGGGCTGTAATGATTACACATTGTCCAAGATTTAACGTGGGATTGGCTTTTATGAGAGAGAACACACAGGTGTTAGACCAATTGTGGACAGGATCTTTTCTGTTCACCACCCTAGGTGGATAAAATATATGAATTCTAGTTTAATATGTGAATTGTAGCTCCAAGGAAATCAGATGGAGATGGCTATCTTATGGCAGCTGGCTAAATGGCAACTATCTACATAAAAACAAAGGAGATATTCTAATTCTCAGGGCTAAGGGAATGTTAAATGGAGAGGTCTAGTGCATTAAAATAAGTCATCTTTATGTACAATAGCTGCTCCGTACATATATTATCATACAAACCAATTGATAATAAAAGTTAGACAGGGTTCATCTCACTAAATTATAAATCAAGCTTCTGGGCTTAAGCATTGGAGACACTTTGTTCTGGGAAGCTGCAAACTAGAAAGTCTTGATAAGAAAGTGCTAGAAAGAGTCCAGCTGTTAGCCATTATCATGTTTCTTTTGAACATACTGTACAAGGCATGTATAGTTACAGAGAGTATCTGCGGAGATTAAAAACCATGGTTACGTTAACGCACACCTACCTCAGGGGATCTGCACTCACTTTTCTCCCACAATGTCTGCTTCCTGCAGCTTTTCTGCTTCATCTGGCAGGCTGCCCTTGGTATCTGTAGTGCCTTAAGCCACCTTCAGTAGTGCTGGAGGAGAGAACATGAAGGGGTTCAGAACAAGCGTCCCCAGAATGTGCCGCTTTGGCCTGCAGACTCACTCAAGCTGAAGACACTCAAGGCCCAAAAGATTAAGACGTTTCCATTAAGGCAGATTGGATACAAGGGCAAGACAGCCAATAATCCACCTGAATGCCAGTGTGTGGCAGTGAAAACATCCTCACACACAAGTATATTGCTGGAGGTAGAATGACATATAGATAACTACTGTTTCAAAGTGATGCTCATTGTCTTTAATAAAATTAAATCTAAAGTCTCCCACCCATATGGAAATCATCTGAGCTGAGAAAAAACATATTTGAAAACCAGTGAGATGGTAAAAACAATGAAGTATATTGCGAGTTTTCTTAATTCCCATTTCATTTTTTTAAACTGTAAGAAAAGATTACTATTTTGAGAACTTTTAATCCAGGTTTGCAAAACCTCGGTGTGGCAACCAGGGCAGATACTCTGAAGGGCCGCCTCTCACTGGGCAGCGTTTCCTGGGCAGGCTGCTGTTTCCCTCTCCTTCGCTAAGAAAAAGCCACCAGGTACACATTCCTACCTAGGCCACAGGAAAACGATTTGTTCGATTCTTCAACTTACCACATTCATCACGGACTGGAGTCACTCTAGTCTTTCCTTCACACATGAGAGGTGATGAGTGCTGGAGGGGAGAGCCCAGCTTTCGGTGTTAGAGTGCAGCCTGTTCGGCCAGCCATCAAGGGATCAGGCAGCCCCGTCGCACTCACTTCTCAAGAATGAAGACCTAGAGTTCAGGTAGGTGTACTAGCTGTTATGTGTGGGGAATACTTGACTGATTTTCAAACAGACACAAGTTAGTACAATACTTCATTATTTGTGCATTTCCAAGACTGTTCCTGTGACAAAGAAAGAAGAGAGGCATGTGACTTTCAGAACATACCATGTCTCCCATGTCTCCCAGGGCATGGTCGTTGCCAATTTACAAGGATGCTTATTTCATAAGAAACGGCTGGTTATCAAAGCAATTCTAGTGACTTCATCTATAAAATGGGAGTGGGGATGTAGGAGTGGGACCAGATTATTTTTAGTTCTCTTCTGTGATTCATTTAGAATTAAAAAAAAATTTAAAAATGACATATTGCATCTTTATTTTAAAAAATGTGATTCTTACTTATTCCTTTTCCTTCACAACCCAGGAAAACATTTTGTATCACTGAAGTCAGGGTGAGTCCTAGGATTTACTTTTCTAGAGTCATCAATGTATTTTTTTATTTTTATTTTTTACAATACAGCCTTCCTTCACATACCTTTGCATGTGAAGATTACTCTGGATCAGTTATCAATCATGGGCAATTACTTAACCTCTCTGTGTCTTTGTTTCCTAAGCTGTAAAACAGTAATAATATTTATACTTTATAGGATTATTGTGAGGATCAAACAATTTGATATATGTAAAGCTCCTTAGATGAGTACTTGGTATACCGGTATAGTATAGTGTGTATTATTGTTACTAGAGGCCCGATGCATGAAATTCATGCAAGGGGCTTGGCCCTCACAGTTGCGGTGGCTTGCCTCGGCCCTCCCAGCCCTGGGTTCCTCCGAAAGGTCATCCAGAAGGACGTCCAGAAGGTCTTTTGGCTGTCCAATCTAATTAGCATATTACACTTTTATTATTATAGATCATCAAGGTTTTCGGAGTCTTTACCATTTTCTTATGGCTCTCCTAGGTGCAGGGTAGGGAAGCAGTGGAGCAGAGACATTGAATTTTAGGAAACACTTCAACCTTCTAGGATCTTATAATCCAATACATGCAAAAAATGACATATTTGGAACTATCTATACTAATAAAAGGGTAATATGCTAATTAGACAGGGAGACCTTCCAGGAGACCTTCTGGACGTTCTTCTGGACAAAGCCATGGTGGTGGGGCCAAGGTAGAAGTGATTAGAGGCCAAGAGGGGAGGGCAGTTGTGGGTGATCAGGCTGGTGAGGGGCGGGGCCATTGGGGGCAAGCAGACCATCAGTGGGGGTCAGTTGGAGGTAATCAGGACAGCAGGGGGGGCAGTTTGGAGTGAGCAGGCCAGCAGGGGGGCAGTTAGGGGTGATCAGGCTGGCAGGGGGGGGCATTTGGGGGCAAGCAGGCCATCAGTGGGGGGCAGTTGGGGGCAAGCAGGCCAGCAGGCAGAGTGGTTAGGGGCAATCAGGCAGGCAGGCAGGCAGGTGAGTGGTTAGGAGCCAGCAGTTCAGGATTTGCGAGAGGGATGTCCAACCGCCGGTTTAGGCCCAATCCCTGTAAGCTGGCAGTAGGACATCCTTCAAGGGGTCCCAGATTGGAGAGGGTGCAGGCTGGGCTGAGGAACACCCCCTCCCCCGTGCATGAATTTTGTGCACCGGGCCACTAGTATGGAATAATATGCTATAATATATAATTGTGGTCAAATGCTGACTTTAGATGTGGCAATAATAGAAAGAATGAGATCAAGTGGGATTATATACCGCAGGGAGATTGAACTGGGCTGAAGAACAGGTAGGGTTAAGACAGGTGGAGAAAAGTGAGGGGCACTTCAGGTGAGAACATGCAAGATAGCAGAGAGGCCAGAAAGAACATGAGATGATCTTGGGGCAGTGGGGAAACAGAGTGGCAAAGCAGGTGAGTTAAAGGAAATGAGATTGCACAGAATGGAGCTGTATTATGTAAGTTCTAGAAATTTCTCTCTCCTCAGAGGATTCTTCAACTGATGGGGATGGATACAAGGAGAGCTGAAAGTTTCTGACTGAAGGAGAGAACAATAAATGAGGTCTTAGATAAGATCTCCATGGTTTGGGGGTTGGAAGCTGAGTCCATGGAGACTAGTGAGGAGGTGGTTGCTCTGGTGGTGTTAGTGTGAGGAGATGGGGCTGGTCTGGAGCATAGGAGAGGGTGAAGAGGAAAGAAAAAGACTGAAGTGGCGTTTCAGGGAAAAATTAGTAGAAAAGTAAGCAAGACTGTCAACTGACTGGATAAAGGAATTGAAGTAGAGAGTAAATCAAAGATTATTACAAATGTTCAAATCTGTGGGCCTGATAATTAGAGATATCAAAGAAAAACTTGAGGAGAACTGATTAAAGGGGAAGAGAAGCAAATAAAGAGTTTGGTGTTGTATAAATTGAGTTTGCAGTGACAGCGTGATCTCCAATAATGATAACTAACATTTATTTACTATATGCCTGGTACTGTGTTTTACACAGGTAAACTCATTTAATCCTCATAGAAACCGTTTGTAATTGATATTACATTATTATTATTATTATTCACATATTTTGGAGGATGAGAGGTTAAATGTGACCCCGATTTTAAATAGTTATACTGAAATTTAAATTCAGGCCATCTGATTCCACTGCTTATACTAGACCACTACAGTTACCTTCAGGAAGTCCTCTCTGAAAAGAAGTGAATTCATAAAATAACAGTTGGGAGTCATCAGCAAAAAGGTGTTAATTGCAGTTATGGGAATGGATGAGCTTTCTGAGGGAGAAAGCATGCAGAAAGGAGAGCAGATGGCCAAGGATGAATGCTGGGGGAGGTGCATACTGAGAAGTTAACCACAGTGAATGGTGCGGAGCCCAAGCCTGCAGATCCCCAGCCCGTTAGGGTGAAGAGATCAGAGAATAGGCTGCAGGCCTGTCCCTGAAAGGACTGGGTTGGGGAGGGGCCTGAGACAGAAATTAGTATTAAGGAGAGAAAACTTCATCACAGACCAAAGGGGGAAGTTTTGTCAGGAAAATAAAGATTGTTTTTCTTTTCTTTTCTTTTCTTTTCTTTTCTTTTCTTTTCTTTTCTTTTCTTTTCTTTTCTTTTCTTTTCTTTTTTTCTTTTCTTTTCTTTTCTTTTCTTTTCTTTTCTTTTCTTTTCTTTCTTTTCTTTTCTTTTCTTCTTTTCTTTTCTTTTCTTTTCTTTCTTTCTTTCTTTCTTTCTTTCTTTCTTTCTTTCTTTCTTTCTTTCTTTCTTTCTTTCTTTCTTTCTTCCTTCCTTCCTTCCTCTCTCTCTCTCCCCCCCCCCCCCTCTCTTTCTTTTAACCAAAAATAAGAGAGACCTATAGCTCAAAAAGCTAGAGGAAAGAGGGGAAAAGTGAATACATGTGGGGAAAAAAGATCCTGTAGGAGCCATAAAAGGGAGAATCAATAGCTTTTAGTCTGGCTGTGAGGACTATTAAAATGTCAAGTCTTGGGGCTGGAAATGGGCCCTAAAATCTGGTCACCTGTCTGGCCCTTGAGATAGATGCACTACATTGAAGAGGATAAACTTGAATCTGCATTCCCCCGCACCCCCCAACACACATACACTCAATTTGTTCATTTAGCAAAGAAATACATGTGACATCTCAAATTGTATATCTTTTAGGTGTCTCAAAATTACTAAGTCCAAAATAACCCCTAATTTCTCACCCTTGCACCTGTACCCTGAATTTAACAGTTTCCCCTCCAGCCTTCTAGTTGTTTGGGCTACAAACCTTGGCTTCATCCTTAACTTTTCTGTTTCTCTCACACATGACATCAAATCATCAGTGAGTCTTGTCCATCTGTCTTTAAGATTTATTGATAATCTGATCACTTCTCATTATCTCCATGGAAATTTACCCTATTCCAGTGGTCTTCAACTAGTGTGCTGAAAGAATTTTTAAAACCTGCAATAGCTGGCTATTTTTTAAAAAAATTTATTGTTGAAAGTATTACATAGGTCCTCCTTTTCCCTACATTAACCTCTTCCAGCCTGCCCCCATCTCCTCCCCATCCTTGCCATAACCACCCCATTGTCCATGTCCAAGGGTTAAGCATCTATGCATACAAGTTCATTGGTTGACCTCTTCCCACCCACCCTCCTTGCCTTCCCTCTGAGATTCAATGGTCTGTTCATGCTTCTATGTCTCTGGGTCTATTTTTATTCATCAGTTTAATTTGCTCATTAGATTCCACATATGAGTGAGATCATGTGATACTTATCTTTCTCTGACTGATTAAAATAAAAAGCTTCTGCACTTCAAAAGAAACCATCAACAAAATAACAAGAGAGCCCACTACAAGGGAGGACATATTTGCCAATGATACATCCAATAAGGGGTTAATCTCCAAAATATATAGGGAACTCATACAACTTAACAAAAGGAAGACAAACCATCCAATAAAAAAATGGGCCAAGGACATAAATAGACACTTCTCCAAGGCAGACATACAGATGGCCAAGAGACATATGAAAAAATGCTCAAAGTCACTGATCATCAGAGAGATGCAAATTAAAATGACAATGAGGTATCACCTTATACCTGTCAGAATGGCTACCATCAACAAATCAACAAATGACAAGGGTTGGGGAGGTTGTGGAAAAAAGGGAACCCTAGTACAGTGCTGATGGGAATGCAGACTGGTGCAGCCACTGTCGAAAACAGTATGGAGTTTCCTCAAAAAATTAAATATGGAACTGCCATTTGACCCAGTGATCCTATTCTAGGAATATATCCTAGGAAACCTGAAGCACTCATCAGAAAGAATGCATGCACCCCTATGTTCATAGCAGCACAATTTACAATAGCTAAGTGCCCATGAGCAGATGAGTGGATAAAAAAGCTATGGTACATTTCCAGAATGGAATACTCTATGGCAATACAAAAAAGAAAGAACTCTTACCATTAGTAACAACATGGGTGGACCTGCAGAGTATTATGCTAAATACCTATTTAATTTGGGGTACTGACTTCTTTTCCCTTAGATTTTCAAATAAAACTAGGGGCCCAGTGCATGAATTCGTGCACCTTGAAAGGAACTGTGTGCTGTGAGGCTGCAGTAGGCACAGGGGTGGGTCTTGGCCCATCCTCTGTGTCCCCCCGCCCATCCCCTCCCGCCACAGCCCCCAGTCTCCTGTCTGCTGGCAGCCTTGCTCCCGCAGCTGCTCCCATGCGCTGACAGCACCAGCCCTGCTCGCACCCGCTGAAGGTGCAGATTGGGGCCGGTGCCAGCAGCAGGTGTGAGCAGGGCCAGTGTAGTCAGTGGATGCAAGCAGTGTCTGCTGTCCCAATTGCCCCTTTGGAGCAGGGGGAGGTGGAGAAGCTCTCAGGGGCTATCAAGGCCGGCAGCCACCACTTGCACCCGCTGATGGCGCCCAGCGATTGGGACCAGGACCAGGCACCAGCAGTGGGTGTGAGCGAGACCATCGCTGGCAGCCAGTGTGAGAGGCAGCTGCTGGCCCCAATCTCCCCTCAGGAGCAGGAGGAGGTAGAGAAACCCTGAGGGGCAATCGGGGCCGGCAGCTGCTGCTCGCACCTGCTGATGGTGCCAAGTGATCAGGGCTGGTGCCAGGCATCAGCAGGGGTGCAAGCAGGGCTGGTGCCAGCTGCAGGTGTGAGCGCCGGGTGGGACCATGGTGCATGCAGGAGCAAAGAATATTCAGCAACCACCAGAGGCTCACCCCGATGACAGTGACTGGCACCCTGCCTTGGTCTGGCGCCCCTGCTCACCTGCTCCACCATTCTTCTGCAGCACACATCATAGTGACTGGTTGTTCCGTTGTTCTGCTGTTTGGTCTATTTGCATATTAGCCTCTTATTACATAGGATGACAACAGACAGCACAACAGTAGCCATCCAGTGTGAATGCTCTGTCTTGAACCATGAATATATAGGTCATATAGTAGAGTTGCATCTTATTGGTCACATCACATAATACACTGAGTGGCCAGATTATTATGACCGGCCACATTATTATGACCACCCCATCATTACTTCATTGACACTTGCAAAAATACTGAATATTGAAAACTTCCTAAGCAAATGCTCTCAAGGTTTTATTATTATTATTATTTGCACAACTAATTCACCTCAGTGTAAGGTTGTGTATGATTGGTTAATTCTTGGTACCAGAAATCCTGATACACAAATATAGGTAACTGATTTTTTAAAAATTCACTTTGGAGCTAAAAGGGTAGGTAATAACTATTATTATCTTTATTTGTGTAAATCAATCAAAATTATACCTATTTTTTGTCAGGTCAGCAAAAAATATATTTTTAGTGTGTGCAGAATTTTAGAAATTAGTTTATGTGTGTCATGAGATGAAAAAGGTTGAAAATCACTGCCCTACCCTAAGCCATTGATAATATTTGCCTGGACTAGTGTGGCCTTCTACTCCCACCAAAGTTCCCTTACTCTTTGCCTCACAGAAGCAAGGGTCGTTCTGTAGCAATGTCAATTGTATCTTGGCACTGCTGTCCAGAACTCTGCAGTGGATCTTCCTCTATCTCAGAATAAAATCCAGAGTCCTTGCCATGGTCTCTCTATAAGAGGTCACTGCCTACCATTTCTCCCCAAGCTTCCTCTACTCCATATGCACTGACATTCTTGAACAAGCCCAGGAAGTTCTTATGTTAGGACCTTTGCACATGCTGTTCCTTATGCCTTGAGTTACTCATTCAACAAATGTTTCTTGAGTGCCTACTATGTGTTAGGCACAGGTAGCTGGGATATATCAGTATATAAGGTGGATAAAGAACCTTGTCCCTGCTGTACTTATATTTGCAGTATGTCTGCATCTCTTATTCCCTCTGCTCCACTGTCACCTTATCAGAGAGACCTTACCTGACCACATGACCTACGACAGCAATCCCATTATTCCATATTCCTTTATCCTGATTTATTTTCCTTAATAACACCTGTTACCATCTGACACATCACATCACTTGTCTCCTTCCAGTAGGATGCAAACTCCTTGGCAGGGACTTTACCTTTGCTGTAGTTCTAGAATGGGGTGCTTTTAAATATTTGCTAAATGAATTAAGGCAAATACTTGGTGAGCACTTTAATTTGGACACTCATGTTTTTAATTCTGGGATGATTTCTTGCATTTTTTGGTAATTTATTTTTCTACATTTTTGTTCTTGTTTTCTTTCTCAAACTCCTATTATAATGTCAGAATTTGAACCTTCTCAATGATTGTTGATTATTGTCTTTTATTTATTTTTATGAATTTTTCTTTTTGATCCAACTTCTAGAAGGTGCCCTGAACTGCATTTTCTCTTATATGACAGTTTAAGATTGTTTTATGTTTTTAGTTGCTAAGAGTTCTTTTATGTTCCCCCATTGTTCCTACTGTATTGGTATAATCATCTTACCTACAAGCTGGACTGAAAAGATAAAGCAGAAATTGACTTTGTTCTTTCCCATCTTCCCTGATAAATCCCATTCCTGGATGTAATCTGAGTTAACTCCCAAACTTTTCAGTCACTCTTAGTAAAAGAAAAAGCCTTGGTCATGTTTAGTCACGAGAATAGCCTTCTACTGGTGATTTAAAAAGTTCCCATGTAGAATAAAACTATGATCCAGTTCCCCTTTCCTTTCCTTTTGCCATCCCTCTCCAACCCCCAAATTGTGCCGGATTGGGGACAGATGCATAATTGACTTCTCTGCTTCCTTGTGTTACCCTGTCCTTAAATTTCTCCCTTTTTTTTTAGGTGCCATTTCTGACCTTTCCAGGGCCAGACTCAGAAGGAGAGGGGGTTAATGAAAAATGCCTTTTGTGGCTTGTGCTGCCTGTAATCTGATGATTTCCTCTGAGGTGGCAGGTGCACGATTGCTTTCCCTTGAGGGACGTTTTGGAGGTGTGCCCACTGAAGACTTCAGACTGCAGCTCCCTTGGTGTGGGTGGGTTGCACTGCCATAGCCACCATGATTCCACCCTTGGCATCTGGACTGTAGCAATCCACCAGCATGTCCATTTACCCTCTAGGCAATGCCCTTAGGTAGGAGTGAACATGACCCCAAGTTGGCTCCCTCCTATCTGTTTAACTTAACTCACAACACAACTCAGACATTCTTGTCCTACTGTGGGCAGAAGTGTAGTTTGTTCCTACTACTTTCTTCATTCTGCCATTACACCAGCAACTCTAGCTGTAATCCTTTATTCACCACTGTGTTTCCCCAGGCAGGAAATAGACAATAGCTTTTCTGTTTCACAAAGTCTAGGGAACACGTGTCAAACTCTCCAATTTTTCCCTTGAAGCTCTTCTCACTCAGCTTGAGATAATGGAAAGCATGCCCTTCCCTTTATCCAAAAGGAGGGTTCAAGGTAGCACTGTATAGGCACAGTATGTGGAAAGACTGGGGAACTGAGGAGCATAGAAATTAATTTTTCCCCAGCCAGAGGAAGAAAAAGAACTTTCTAATAATGTAGCTCCGTAAGCTGCCTAACAATTCACCTTATACTACGGGCAGCAGAAATGTCCCTGACATATCACTTTAATTTTGAGATCTATCTCTCTTACCCACAGTGTTTTAGAATAGTCAAAACATATGCCTCTGGTACTCACAGAGACAGAAAGTAATATTAAGAGAAATGTTCTGACAGATAATCAGTATTTACAAAGAGTTTTAAGGGCCATTAGAGAATACTTGTTAAGATCATAAGCATCTGACAGACTTAGGCTTGGGTTTTAGCTCAGCCACCTATTAGTGTGTAACCTCAGGTAAGTTATTGAACATTGCAGAATTTTAACTGCCAAAACATGTTAATGATTGCACTTACCGCCTAGATCAGCGGTTCTCAACCTGTGGGTCGTGACCCCTTTGGCAGTTGAACGACCCTTTCACAGGGGTCGCCTAAGATCATCCTGCATATCAGATATTTACATTACGATTCATAACAGTAGCAACATTACAGTTATGAAGTAGCAACGAAAATAATTTTATGGTTGGGTCACAACATGAGGAACTGTATTTAAAGGGCCAGAAGGTTGAGAACCACTGTCCTAGATATTAGAGTTGTCTGGTTGCTGCCTTGCCTGTTGGTAACTTGGCCCTATCAACATCACTTCTGTCTAAGGCTGGGAACTACCTTTCTCAGAGTCCCCCTCCCTATGTGGTTCTGGGTTGGAGTTTGTGAATGAGACTGAGTTGACTTGTGCAGACTTGGAAGGCAGAAGTGGAAAGAGACCACTGTTTTGGAGATAATGGTTGCTAAGGTTCATCAGGGCTTCACCAGACTCAGGCCCATACCCCTTTCCATTAGTTCTCACTGAAGCTACGACAGAATTATCTGATAACTTCCTCCTTTCCCCTCCCCCAGGAGCTGAGTTTCTCCACCCACTTCAGTCATACTGAAGACATCAGTGACTCTTTTCCCACTCATCTGGCTGCCACCTTCTAGACCAGGGGTGGGGAATGTCTGGCCTGCAGGCCATATAAGGCCTATAAAATCATTTGGTCTGGCCCTGTCAAGGCATTAGGGGTGAGTTGATTGATTGTTTGACCAAATATAGCAGGCTAATTTTTAAGTTGATAATTTTATATGATCCGCAAATGTTGTAAAAAATATCCAAATGGCCCTTGGCAGAAAAAAAGGTCCCCACCCCTGTTCGAGACCTCTACTCCCCCAGCTCCTTTCTCATCCATGTAAGCTGTCATTTCTATACATGAAGTCCTTTATTCCACATGCAGTGGCTGTTTTCCTGGTGGAAGCATTCTAATACAGCATATTCTTAAGACATGTAGCAAGCACTCAATAAACATTTGAGAATAATAATAAGAAAAGGTATTGTTCATAATAAATTTGAGCCTGAGAGATTAATAATGTTAAACTATGTGAGTTCCACTGTTTAAAAACGGCAAAGATGAGTGGTACAAAAGCAGACAATACCAGAAGTGCTCACAGTTCTCTAACACTTTTCAGTTCATGAAGTATCTGCACATATTTTACGTTTGGCTAAGATGAAGCATAATTGGAAATAGACACTGCTTTCTTAACAATAAAAATCCAAGATCAAGAGAGCATCACAATTCAACTAGGAAACTGGCTTATACTGTACAGAGAACATTTATTTGAAATATGGATTTGCTTCACAGGGTTTTCTCTCATCAGGAGAGAATGACATTGCCCTCTGGCTCATGTGGCCTCTAGTGTTATGGATCCTTGGATTACAAAGAATAATTAACAAATCCTAACACCTGTCCATATAGTACAGGGTTTAGATTTCTAATCAATTTATAAAATGCACTTTATGACATGAACACTTCTTATTGTGCTGCATGGTAATTAGACATAAATGGTAGTAGCCAGTTTATAAATGACTATAATTGGAATTAATTTTAGAGAGCCAATATTCTTTTCCCTTCTTGGTTCACTGATACTGACAATTTTTCTTAATATTGTGTTTTATATGCCTATAAGCCCCGGGCTCAGCGCAGGTCCAGTTCCTTTCCCCTTGCTCCCTTCTAGGGTGGGGGTTCTTGTGCTCCTCCCAGCTCCATTCCCATCCTTCCTTTGCCTGTGGAATTCATGTCCTATTAGCCCCTGCATCTGGCTTTTCTAATTGTTTAAATGGCACCAACACCACCAGCATCTCTGGAAGCACAAGGTTGCGGATGGTCTGCCACAGGTCAAAGCATGATACCGTGCCACATGGAAAGGTAAAGGAGATACCTACGGAAGGGAAAGGGGACAGCAAAATGCGGGTCTAGTGTTTTGTCTGGGGTTTTGAGCCAGAACTAAGGGCACCAGTGTTGATATGTACCCTCCTTCACTAATGAAAGTCTGGGGACTACGACTCTAAGAGCTGCATTGAGATTAGCTCCCAGCAGGAGGTATTTTTGTCTATGGCTTCAAATATGTGTTGCTTGTTAGGAACATTGACTGCTTAGTAGCTTACTATTATGATTAGTGTTCATATCCTGCCTCAAGGAAGGATAGTTGAGAATGTTCTTTATTGTCATTCCTTTAGGGATTGCTGTACTTGTACTACAGAGAGCCACTTTCCCCCAGGCTATGCCCTTCCTAGGGAAGCCCATTATGGCCCATGAAGGACAGTTCTGACAGGCCATTTTAGTTCTGGACTCCCCATGTGGGGACAGTGAGGCTGTCGTCAGGCTTGCCTTGCAACTCAACTTCTATTCAATTCTGCTCCTTTGCTGTCCCTTCCACAGGTGTGGATCCCAAAAGCTCTCACTAATAAACACTCAGCACACTCACCTTCATTGTGGGGCCTGCTTCCCAGAGAACCCAGCCTGCAACATACTCTGCTCTCCACATCACCAATATCTGTCAATATTTCCATGTTGCTGTTGTCTCCTCTGCCATTCTCTTTGACCTAGCCAGTTTCACTCATTTACCATCATTTTATAGAGTTTTAAGAGGGAATAGAGATAAAATGAAAGTGTCTAACCCACCACAGTATTGGTCAGAGAATATAATTTATTCTAGTTATTTAAAGCAGAAATATTATTTTCAGGATATTCAGTGCTGAGGCAGATTTATTGCAATAGTCCCAATTTTGCATCTTTCCTTAACAATGTGACTTTGTAACTCCTCCTATTCAGGAGTTGAATCTATTTCCATAGCCCTTGAATTCTGGCTAGATTTTTGACTTGCTTTGGCCAATGGAATGTGCTAGAAATGATGTGCCATTTCTAAGCCTAATCCTCAAGGGTCCTTGCACACTTTGTTTTTCGCTTGGAACTCCATGAACACAATCCAGGCTAATCTGCTAGAAGATGAAGGCCCCCATGGAGCAGTGATGATATGAGACCAGTCAGCCTCTAGCTAACCATCAGCTGATCACAAATACATGAGCAAGCTCAGTCAGGTCAGTGAAGCTCAAGCTAGACCAGTAGAACTGGCCAACTAACCCATGGATTAATGAGCAAAAATAAATGATTATTGTTTTAAGCTGCTGTATCTGGGATTTTTTTTAATACAGCATTATTGTAGCAATAGATGATGATACAAGTAGCTTACATGATTGGGAGAGATGAATTATAGACTCTAGGGCCAAGATTCTTAGGAAGGCAGGTAGGTAGCATCCTTTGATCCTACCATGACATCTGGTTTTAAGTGGTCAGAGAATGAATGCTTCCAAATCTGTAGAGTTGGCAATTCTAGAAAAATCTGTGTCCCTGTAGGTGCCTTTGTAGGATGGTAATTTAAGACAATGAATAATCAGTGAAGAAAAGGAAGGCAATTCTTAGATAACAGAATCATCGGCAGTGAAGGTGTTAAAATGAAAGAAATTTTATGACGCTAGATTTTGTTCCCTGTGTCTTGTTCAGCAGATGTCCAACATATTATTATGGGTGCCTGCAGTGGTTTATACCTCACTGAGAATTACTATACTCAACCATAGCCTTATATGGCTAAGAGTCCCTCAGGCGCGCACGACACACACACACACACACACACACACACACACACACACACACACACACACACACACACACAAAGTCTAAGCTGTAGAGAGAATCTAGAGTCTTTCCAAAAGGTGCCCTATGGATTCAAAATGCAGACACGTCTTGTCAACAAAGGCAATCCATAGCTATGGGTGTGAAGGCAAACTGCACTTGGCTCAGTGCTGAGTCGTAATCACAGACTCTGTTTATTCTTACTGACATTAATGTACAATATCGGCAATTTTGCTTCTGAAACAGAATTTCTTGATTTTGCCTTTTTTTTTTTTTTAATTGTGCAATCACAAATCCATTTAAAGGAGGAGAAAGAAGTTAATGCCTATGGAAAAACACCAAAGAAAATGGTTCTCAGACTGATTGCTTTTTGGCAAAGGCTGAGCTCAGGATTTACCAAGGAAACTCCAGTTAAGTGTGAGCCTAGAGACAGAGGAAGAGCTCAAGAGCTTTACCTAGCCTGGAAATTGAATTTTCAAGTTACCTTGTAAGGTATTTCAGAGAAAATTATATATGCAAATACAGGCTGAAATGTTAAGAAATGTTTCTAAAACTGCTTTACTCTGAAACAATAAGGAAATAGGAGAGAGACAACAGACAGCAAGTAATTTGCCTTTTTGGGAACCAATATTGAGAAAAAGTTAGTTAAATCTTCCCCAGGATCGTCTGGCCGGGATTCAGCTATCTGGGGCGGAACAAAAGAGAAAGTGAAAGGTCCTCTAGATCAGGGGTTTCCCAGGATGGAATTTAAAAGCAGCTCCCTTATCCTGTCTGCTTTTGTCTTAGATCACACTTTCTGGCACTAGATTTAAAAGCATCCTCAGAATAGGAGGGTGCTCACATTGGCCCCTTCCTTGCTTCCTTCTTTCTATTCATTTCCTGTGGTCTTTGTGTCTGTCCCCCCAAATTGATTGCAGTCAGATTTGAAGGCAGGGGCTGTGTCTCAACTCATCTTTGTATATTTTCTTTCAACCCTTGTTGTCTGACAATGTTTTTGTTTATATATAATACATTTTTGTTTGTTAAATAAAATTAAACATATAGAGGCAAATACATATATCCAATGTTTCAATTGCTGCTGAGAAAATGAAGATTATTAGATTTGTGATGTGATTGACTTCATGTTCTTAATAGAATGATTTGTATTTCAAGTGCAAATAAAAGTTGCTTTAAAGGACTTTGATATGTATTTTTCTCAAAGAAGGAACAGCCTTACTGTGATATATATAAATGAAAGTGAATTTAGAAAGGTTCGATGGAAGGAGTTAGTTATGTAAAGAGGATAGCCCCTAATGATAGTTACCAATGTCTTAAAGTTTCCATATCGTTATAAGTTGAATAAAATGCTTTTCATCTTTATAGCTACTGCTAATGGTGTTAGACTCATGAGGGGGAAAGTGTCTGTGAATGATGTCACTATAATATATCATTTTTCTTTCTTTTCTTCATCTTTCTTTTACCCCAACTTATGGTATAGTATTACACTCTTCCACACCTTGCTTTTTTTTTTTTTTTTTTAGATCCCACCCTGTTAGGTCTGCTAAGAGGGGACACTAGTGACTGAATGTACTCTTTTTTCTCTCAATAACACCTTATCAATAACCTTTTACTCCAGGGTGGGCAGTTCAGTGCAGTCTCCACCCCCTCCCCTTTTTTCTTTTTGGTATCCCCAAAGGCAGCCTCATTTTGTCCCTTCAGAGGCAACAGCACCAACTAAGCAGTGACCCCTTCTCAGAGCTGACCAACACCATGAGGCCTCTTCAGCAAACCTCAGTGTTCAACTAATTTCAACATTTTCCTTCTGTTCTTCCAGCCTCAGGGGAGGGAGCTGCTTCCTGGAATTACTATCTTTTCTTTCTCCTTTTAGCTTTTAAAGTTCTCCAGGAACTAATTAACCAATAGCTTACATTAAGTTTTCTTTGTTGAAATGCTTCTGGCAGTTTCTGTTTTCCTGGCTGGATCCTGATGAATATGGTACTTAAGACCCGAAGGGGGTCCAACTCCACAGGGGTCCATCCCTGGACCCGCTGGGTCAGAAGGTCTGAAGGAGCAGAGCAGAGCCTGCACTGGCATGTGGACCTGCTGCAGAGCTGGTTCTTACTCTGGATCCTAAAGAAACCATGATGCATTTAACTAGTCTCCTGCAGATGGATATTTATGCTGTTTCTAACTTTTGTTACTGTAGACAATGCAGCAAATAACCTCAAATAAAGATTTTTCACATATGGGCAAGAATATCTCTAAGATAGTTACAAAAGTGGAATTGCTGAGTTAAAAGGATTGCCCAGCCCTAACAGGTCTGGCTCAGTGGATAGAGCGTCGGCCTGCAGATTGAAAGGTCCCAGGTTCGATTCCGGTCAAGGGCATGTACCTTGGTTGCAGGCACATCCCCAGTGGGGAGTGTGCAGGAGGCAGCTGATTGATGTTTCTCTCTCATCGATATTTCTAACTCTCTATCCCTCTCCCTTCCTCTCTGTAAAAAAATCAATAAAATGTAAAAAAATAAAAAAATAAAAATAAAAGGATTGCCCAATTACTTTTTTTTTTTTGCTTTTTTTCCTCAATTATTCTTCATAGAGGTTGTACCAATCTAGTCTCTTGAAGGCAATAAACAAATTTATTTGTGTGAGAAACAGAGAAATTAACAAATGGATGAGGGAGTCAGGTATAGCAGGCGCCCTTGTCCCAGTAAGAGGGCCTTAACTGGTGGAAGAGAGCTCATCTAAGTACAGAGTGAGATGTATCACTACTTTCTGGCTTAGACTCCATGGACTTCCCTTTGGAGAGAAGGGAGGATAAAATACATGTGTTAAAGTTCTTTTCAATACTTTGGTACTCACCTAATAGAGGGTCACACAGAAAAGGGAGAGAGGCTTGCCACAGATCACCAACAGGGCTGAGCTGTCTGAGGAGGTTTCATGCTGTGCCCAGGGACACTCAGTACCTAGCAAGTGTGGCTGTGCTGGCCAGCAGCAAGAATGACATCTACAGACGTGTGGCTATCGGAATAACACAGCTATTTGGTACAGTTTACGTGGTAGCTATAAGCAAAGGGGAGACACTTTCTAGGGACTCCCCAAAACGCTTGGGGTGGAACTTTCTAGGGTACTGGGTCTGTTTCCTGCAGTATCAGAGAGTGTAAGAGCAGGCGAAACAGGCTACAAACTCTCATTTGCTAAGGTTGTCCCTTTTTTTCCATTTCTACATCTTTGTCTCAAAAAACTGGGGTAGGCTTTCATTTAAAAATAGACTAGTCTTCTCCCTATAAGACGTTTTAGCAAATTCAGGTTGTGACTCAGTTATTTTTCCCATCTGCTGTTTGATTTTTCTTGTCGTTTATTCCCTGTTCAGTGGAGCTCTACTACCGCAGTTATTATTGCTCTTGTTTAGTAGACCGGCTACACCCCACATGCTTGCTTTCACTGATGTCACCATGGCATCACTTGGTCACAAAGCTGTGTTCAACCACAGCTCCGTCTTCCCTGCCCTGTAAGATCTGGGCTGCCTTTTGTTTTATGTTTCACAGTGTCTTGTTTGTGCCATTCTTAATTTACACGGTAGAGATGCTATCATCACCAATTAACATTTTTCAAGGGCCCCCTGCATGCACGGCACATTGGGACTAATTTAATATTCTCTTTGTGTCAGATATAGCAGGTGGATCCTTCAAATGGATTTTTAAGTATCTCAGTGATGAAGAAGAAGAACAGAGGCATCAGTCAGGATTCGGGAAGACAAGCCTTTGCAGAACATGCTTTAAATAGAGCATCAAGGATTGGCATTAATATGTGAAAGTTTCCTTCGGCCAACAAATGACAAAAGTAAGAGACACTGCATTCGTTGCTCCTGGAAGAAGCTTTACCCCAGTCCATTCAGACATCTGCCCTTCGTTTGTGGCATTTCCCTCTTTACTTATTTCAGCCCTTCTGATCTTCAAGGCTGAGTCTAAATATTTCTCCCTGAGGCATTTTCTCATGATCTCTGCCCTTGGGGTGACTCCCTCCTCCAATTCCGATAGCCCTTATCACTTATACCAGTCATTTGGAAATTTACCACATGATGCATTATACTCTTATTTAATGAATATTTGTTAATACTCCTCAAGTATATTAGAGAACTGTCTACACCATTTCTTTCTTTCCCATTCTCAGGGTCTGCACGGTGTTCTGTCAATCGTAGAATATATTAAAGTCTATTAAAATGAAACCGAATTTTTAAAAAAGGGTGGGAGGGGAGACAGTGAGACTCACAAGCATCATTAATGTAAGAGTTATATGTACATTTTTTTTTTTTTTGAGGGGGTATTGGAGGAGGCAAGAACACCACTGGAAATCAGCAGTTTGTCTTTCAAGATATAATAAATTCTTTTTTTTTTTTGCTCTGCCTAAGCTGTATTTATTTTTTGGCCTAGCCCTTTCGATGTGGCAGTAAGTAGTCTACCATGGCTTTCTGTTAGCAGTGGTTCTCAACCTTGACTGCACATTAGAATCACCTGGGAATCTTTTTAAAATCCTGATTTCTGGGCCTCACCTTCCGGAAATTCTGTTTGTTACTAATGTTGTGGCCCCACGCTATAACAAAGAAACAGAATTTCCGGAGGAAGAGGCCCAGAAATCAGGATTTTAAAAAGATTCCCAGGTGATTCTAATGTGCAGCCAAGGTTGAGAACCACTGGGTTGTAGGAACTGATATTCAGGAGAACAGACCTCATCACTTTCCCTTTAGAAAAACAAACGTTCGGTTCCGTCACACATTTTGGAATGAAGAACACACCTTTATGCCTTATGACGTCAGGAACCTGGCCCCGCGAGGCCTGGGGCTCACGAATCCCACCACCACCGACGCCCATTGTTGCGCGGGAACCGCAATACCCGCAGCCGCGAGCTGTTTCCCAGACGAAGCTCCCGCGGGGCCCCGCCCACCGCGCTCCCGGGAACCTCATTGGCCGGCCCTCCGCCCGCCATCGCGATTTGCCCTCGGGATTTGGCACGGGAGGCGGGAGTCCCCCTTCCGGGCATCGATTGGTAAAATATTCATGACGGCAAGCAGTTTTCCAAGTTTCTATTGGTCCTTAGGACTCCGAGTGGGCGGGGAAAGGCAGAGCGACGGGGCTCAAGGAGGGAAGCGCGGAATGCGCCGGCGCGTAGTCGGGGACGCCGGGCCGAGGGTTTTGCTAGGAAACCGACTGTTGTTGCCCCGCCCCCTCGGGGCTTTTGGTCCCGTTAACTGTCGGGGTGCGGGGGGCTCCAGTGCCGGGCGACATGCCGGTGCGCTTCAAGGTGAGGCCGGGGTCCGCGGGCCCGAAGGCTGATGGGGGGGAGCCATGGCGGGGCGGGTGCGAGGCGTGGCGGCCTCGCTGGCTTTCTGCGCCGCGCCCCTCGCTCGGCCCCTGCAGAACCTGCCAGGCTGGGCGCCTGCCTGCCACCGCCCTGGAGGATGCTCGTCTCCTCTTACCGAGCTCCCTCTCGGCTCGCACTCGCTTCCGACTTACCATGTGGTCCAGTTGGATGGTGTTGAGATGGGTTGGGAGGCTCCGTGGAGATGGAGGGAGAGCACCTTCGAGTGGCCTTCAGATTGGGACACTGGGGGCCCACCTCCCAGTTTAGCGTTTAACGCCCCTCCCCTTGGAAACTTGAAAGTGCGTCTATCTTTTAAAGGCTTGAGAAATGGGACCTTGACAGGACGACAGGGTGTGAGAAATACACATCATTCATAGTCGTGCCTTTGGTTCGTTAAAATGTCTAGGTAGCTGACAGCGTCAAGCACCCTTCAACATAACGGCTTGGCCAAGCTTTCCACAAAACCCCGACTGTCTTAGCTTTGTATCTTAAGGGTTTGTATCCAGATGGGGATGGGGATTTGTCTTTCTTCTATTGACTTGGCAGAATTTTCAAAGGGACTAGGCATAATGCAGAATATTGTGTCCTCCTCGAGACCTTAATTAGGGTAATTATAGTGGTGAGGCTTTCGATTGTCACTGTTATTAGAAAAGAGCTCAGGCTTTGGAATCAGGGTAGCTGTTCTGAGTCTCAGATTCCTGCTGGCATCTGCCTCCAGTGGTTGCGAGGATTAAAGGATATAACGCCTGTGAACTGCTTAGCCCAGGGCCAGGTCAATATTAGCTATGGTGAAGGTGCTCTTCTTTGTTTATCTTAAGTCTTGCAAACCTTTATAGAGGTTCAGAAATGATTTTTACTGATGCCTTCTTTAAAACAACGCTCATTAATGACATTGTACTCCAATTGTACTTTGCATTGCAGGGGCTGAGTGAATACCAGAGGAACTTTCTGTGGAAAAAGTCTTACTTATCAGAGTCCTGTAACGCCTCAGTAAGTCGAAGGCACCCATGGGCTGGACTTAGATCAGATCAATTAGGTAAGTTGGGGAAACAGATAGTCATTATTACTTGAAAAAGCCTTGGGGTAAGTTTGCAAAGTGATTACAAAATTGTGAAGCATCAGTTGGCCTGGTTGACTTATGCATTTGTTTATATAACAAATATATATATATTTTTTAGGATTTACTATAGGCCAGGACCATTCTTAGCTTCTAGGGAAATAGTCTCTAACTAGACATTCTAACTTCCCTACATTCCTTAAATGTAGGGAAGAGCAGAACAAGTAACTTATTAAAAAAGCTAGGGGATTTCAGGTCGTTTTTTAAAATTGTAGGCGAGCATGATAGATACCTTTGGGGAGGGATGGATTGGAGAAAATATACTTTAGATTCGCTGTTTGAGCTGATATATGAAAACAGAGTAGACAAGCTTGGGGAGAAGTGTTCCCAAGGTATTGAGGAATTGAAGCGTAGATAGATTATGTTGCCCAAGGCTCACAGCTAGTAAATGATGGGACTATGATTTGAAATCAAGTCTGTACTGTTCACAACCATGAGTTCAGAGGCCACATTCTTGTCATCATACATGCTTCCTCCCTTTATACCAAGGAAGTCAGTGCCCTGGGCCAAGGTTTCCCAGAGCCTGGCAGAGGGGAAAAGAGAGGGACTGACTTTATTCTACCTGCTTCCTTAATTCTTCCTCACTAGAGTATAAAATCTCTGAGAGCAGCACTTTGAGTCTGTCTTCAGCACCTTGTTACCACGCAGTACCTGACACACTCTAGTTCTTATCACTAATTTCTGAATGAATGAATAAGCCTGAAGTGTGAATCCACATTAGCTGTGTGACCTTGGCAAATTTGGCCTATTTCACCAAGTGAGACTTAGGAAGCACATTGCACAGAACTGCTGGGAGGGATTAAATGAGCTGTTGCCTGTTAAGGGTCAGACCCATATATACAGATGAATGCTTGGTGCCTCATATGTGACATGTGGAAGTGCCTGATGTGTGGCCGGTAAGTTCCTCAAATGTTGGGTGTTTTAAGCCAGGAGAAGGAAAGGCTTATGAGTACTTGCCAGGCCTGGGAAATTAGTAAAATGAGGGTGTTCCCAGGATTAGGTTTGGGAAATAAAGGGAAGAGTTGAATAGAAGGGTGACTCTTTTAGGGATCCTTTGAAGTATCGGAATCTTTGCCCAGAGCCTGACTTCAAAGGCTGGATGTCCCTGTTTCTTGGGCAGGATGATGCTCATAATCCTCTCCAAATGATGAGAAGCTCCACAAATTTGATTAGATAAGAATCCAAAATAAATCTCTCTTACAGTGTGGATGCTCCACTGAGGGTCTAGAGCAGGGGTGGGCAAACTTTTTGACTCGAGGGCCACAATGGGTTTTTAAACTGGACCGGAGGGCCGGAACAAAAGCATGGATGGAGTGTTTGTGTGAATTAATATAAATTCAAAGTAAACATCATTACATAAAAGGGTACGGTCTTTTTTTTTTTTAGTTTTATTCATTTCAAACGGGCCGGATCCGGCCCGCGGGCCGTAGTTTGCCCACAGCTGGTCTAGAGGGAAATTGGGTAACCAAATAGTTGCCTCCATGTCCTTTTTACTTAGATGAGGTGTGTTTGAGGGTTGAGAGGTAATGAAATGATACTTTGGAGAATGATCCATACGAATAAAAGGGTAATATGCTAATTAGACTAGGAGACCTTCTGGAAGACCTTCCGGACATCCTTCCGGACAAAGCCATGGTGGTGGGGCCAAGGCAGAGGCAGTTAGGGATGATCAGGCTGGCAGGCAGAGTGGTTAGGGGCAATCAGGCAGGTAGGCAGGCAGGTGAGTGGTTAGGAGCCAGCAGTCCCAGATTGTGAGAGGGTGCAGGCCAGGCTGAGGAACACCCCACCTCCCCCCCAACCCCCCAGCATGAATTTTGTGCACCGGGCCACTAGTACATTATAAAAGGAGGCATGTTAATGGAGAATATTAGGTAAGGGGGAGGCCTGAGTTGAGAACTCCAGGATGTTCATAAAGGAAAGTGGGAGGTTTGCCAGGAACAACAGTAGTGTTACCTAGGACTGGCTGGGTGTTCTGTTAACAAGTATATTTTTTCCCCATAGTGTATTTTTGCTGGTGCTGGGAGATAAGGGGAGGCCACTTGAAAATCTTCTCCATTTATTTTGTTCTTCTACCAGAAGCGCCTGTCTGTGTTAAAGCAGAGAAAAGTCTAGTGGGCTTCAAACTTCAAGCTTTCATACCCCTAAAAGAACTTAAAAGGTGTTTATATTCCTTCACATTTTTAAGTTGATATTTAATTTTTTTTTATTATAAGTGTGATAAAGTTTCAAAAAATGTGATTTCTGGTATATTAAATATTGTACATGTATTTGACATATATTTTGTTAAAATTGGAGCTTCCACTTTAGCTCATTCAGTTTATGGTAAATGTTCATCATAGATATAATCGGTAAAGTTAGTCCTTGGCAAAACTAATCAAAATTATTTTCTGTGAGAAAAAAGAGGTCAAACTTTGCAATCCACATAAATGAGTTAATATGCATATATGCATTTCACATGATGACCCTCCACACCTGAATTTTAATTTAAGATAGGCAGATGGAAAAGCTGTGGAGCTGGGTGAAATAAGGCGTGGCTCCTTTGTTATTTCTAATCTCTGCCTTCTTTGCTTTGCTGCCAGGGGTTATGTTTTCTTGAATTGTCCCTTTGTTTTCCTTCCCTACCTGTGAGATATTTTTTATTCCCCGAGGCTGGTTGAGAGGTATGTCTGCCTTTTATGAAAAGTGGGAAAGGGGTGATTACGAAAGGTGTGGTGAGAAATAAAACTACAGATGGCAGATGCATCTCTTAGGAAGATCACTGTCAGGAAGTAACATATGGAAATTAGGATCTGGAAAATGATTTCCTTAAGCTGCCCATTTCTGTTTACCCTCCCCCCCCACCTTCAGAATATCTATATATGCCTCCAGACATATGTGCACCCATTTTGAATACCACTGGTCTAGGGGAGCCTTGAAAGGGTGGGGACTCTGTCTGTGGCCAGTGGTCAGAACATCCACGATAGAGGCCAAAGAACTATGTGTTTGTTTGTGTTTTACCTCATGCAGATTTTCTGTCCACCTCCTTCTCCTCCCCTTCCCTTCTAGTCTTATCTTTCTTCCTCACTCTGTACGATCTTCTTTCTATTTAAAGAATGGCACCAAACTGGGGCAGTATCTTAGTGTCTGTCATTCCACCGAGCTCCTCTTACCTCGCAGCAGGTTAAGTTTTTGGACATTTGTTGCCAGACAGAAATATAGAGAAATAGTATCTTAGCTCTTGTTAAAAGGGTTCATTCTCTTTAATTCTCAGGAAATCAAGGCAAATGTAGAACCAAGATCCATCATAATGACACCTCATCCCTTCTCATCTTGGTCTGCTGTGCATAAGAGAAGCTTTGTGAAAAGTTCCAAATTTTGACAGTACCAGGGCCCATTGTTCTGTTAAGTAGCACAGGAAAGAAATTAGAAACGGAGCAGCATGTGCCACTTGACTTGCCAGGCCATCACGTTGTGGTTCTAGTGACTTGTGTGAGGATAACTTGAACATTGTGACCCCAATTTTAATATTTTTTATGGTCAAACTTTTAATATTTCTTTAAAGCAAAATTAAAGATTTTATGTTGAAAACCTATGCTTGGATTCTCAGCTGAATTTGATATTTCATTTCATCTCTCATAAGTGTTATTAAAAGTTATCTTTGTAACCTTATGCTTTGGTATCTGCTACTTTTGTATACTCTATTTTGTAGGAATCACAAAAGAGCCAAGTTTTATTTCAAAAAGAAGAGTCCCTCAAAATGACCCACAGATTTCAAAATTTCTTGAGTGGAATGGAGCTACCTCAGAGAACAGTGTGGCTGCGTCACCAGAACCTGAAGCTCCAGGAGCACCGGACTCACAAGGGGCAGAACGAAAAGATGTTAACCAAGAAAGGGTTCTTGCACTAGAAGCCACCAAGGTTCCCAAGAGAACCACGTGTCACTCTCCAGACTCCAGAGCTGAAAGGGCTTCAGATATCGTGGAAGATAATACGGATGCAGTAATAAACCACATACCAGTTAATGAAAATGTGGAACAGGATAGTTGTACCAAGCTTCTCTCAGAAAAAACAGATAATAGGGTAAGTATATTCACTGTATTTCTTTTCAAAAGCATATAATATTTTTGTAGCTTTCATTCAGTATTATTACATTTAATGCTTAAAATTTTTCTGTTGTTTTTTGTCTATAGCAGAGTTAACAAGAGGCTACTGACTTTATTGTGAATTCTATTCTTCTTTTCTTTAATTCTTTATTGTTTAAAGTATTACATATGTCTCCCTTTCCCCCCATTGACCTCTCCTCATCACTCCCAATCCCCAGTACATACCCTCACCCCCGCCCCCTAGTGTCTGTGTCCATTGATTATACTTATATGCATGCATACAAGTTCTTTGGTTGATCTCTTACCCCCCACTTCCATCCTCCCCTGCCTTCTCTATTCTTAATAGTCACTTTGTACTGGTTATACCAAGGTATTTCTTCATTGGGTGGACAGCTTGCTTCTGGATTTTATTCATCATATATCAGTACCTGAGTCCTAAGGGAGAGATCAAGTTGAGACAGAGAAGGGGAGTAGGTCATTACCTCTGGCAGGGATGGTGAGCTGACTTCTACCTAGGCTCTTTTCAATTTATTATTGTAAACCAGGAAGAAAAAAACAAACAGAATCTCAATTGATGAAATGCAAAAGAAAGGAGAGTTTTGGCTGTATCTCAAAGATCTTGCAGTTCTCTCTTATGTCATAGCTGGCCTGCAGAAGGTCCCTGGGAGCACATAAGCAGAGGCTGCAGGGACCTGTGCAGACATCTCACTGCCTCCCACGTTTTTCTCCATTGCACTGTGCTGCTTCCCCATTTCATGTCCACTGCTGACTGGAACCACGGAGAGGCACTTAGAAGTGCTGGAGAAGAATCCATGGCTTGTGAAAACCAGGGTGCATAGGGGAATCAAGGAAGGTGATGTGTAAAGCTGGTTAACAGGGGGAAGCGGTGTCCCAGAAGCAATGTGTTGGTGAAGCAAGAGGCTGTTATTTCTCAGTAATGGATTTAATTATAAATAATTGGCAGGAAGGAACTGAAAGTTTTTAATCTTTTTCTGGGATGCATAATAATTTCTTGACAGCATTAAAGGAATTTTGAATAGTTTGACAATTTAAAAGGTATATTATCTGTTGAGAAAAGTTGTACAACAGTGTAGATGTAATTAATAATGCTGTACTGTAAACTTAATTTGTTAAGGGTGAATTTCATGTTATGTTTTTTTAACCACAGTAAAAAAGAAAAACGTGAATGGAAATTTTTAATGACTTTGGGTGGGATTGTTTTTCCCTAACAGTTGGATAGATTTCTGCAGAAGAAAGCTGGACTGACTGTTTCTCCTTCACAAAGTGCCTTGAGAAATTCTGAATATCAAAGGCAGTTTGTTTGGAAGACCCCTAAAGAAACTGCGCCAGTGTTTGCAGCCAATCAGGTAGTTCAATGGATGTAATATATTTTTGAATATCATCATTTATTCTAATTATGCAGATTTACATAGAACTAATTGCTAAAAGAAATTAGATACTTAAGTAGGCCTGGAGGTAGGTTCTAGAGAAGTGAAAATGAGAGTCTTGCTAAAATCATTTGATTACTTCTGATTCATGCTATATTGTCCTAGGCCACTGATGATCATTGTTGCCAGATGTACTATATATGCTAAGTATGAGACAGGGTAATGAAAACTTTTTTCTCAACTGATAAGTTTTTGCATGCTGTGAGTTCTTTTATTTATTTAAAAATTAACTCGGTTTTATTCTAAAATGTGTTTAGTTGACTAATATATTTTTTTGTCTTCTAAGAAAGGCATAACTGCCTTGGATATTTATTTCAATAAATATAAAATATCTTGATAGTAACAGAAGATATACAGTTTTATCTTTTTATTAAATGAACAGTAATAGGAATTCACAATTAACTACATTTATAAAATTCAAAAGCTATAATGATGACTAAATGATATTAGATTCATTGTACCCTTACACAAGTTTAGTATTGGATTACCATTACCAATAAATACTCTTGTTTTACTATTGTCATCCTCTAGACCAGTGTTTCTCAACCTTCCTAATGCCGTGACCCTTTAATATAGTTCCTCATGTTGTGGTGACCCCCAATTTCATTGTTACAAATTGAACATAATTAAAGCATAGTGATTACTCACAAAAACAATATTTAATTATATATGTGTTTCCTGATGGTCTTAGGCGACCCCTGTGAGGGGTCGCGACCCACAGGTTGAGAACCGCTGCTCTAGACAGTTCTTAGGCCCTTCACTCTTTTATGTTCTTAAACGTACTCCTAGGCCTAGGTAGGAAGTACTTCCATTTAGAATATCCTCAGAGGCTCGTGACAGCTCAGACTTGTTTCTCCTCATATTTGTGTTTTTCTTTATAAACACACACACACACACATACACACACACACACACACACACACACCTCTTTACACATCCTCACATTCATTTTCTCCTGTATCGCAACATTCACTTTAAACCCCTAAGTACTGAGAGGATAGTTAGATTTAGCTAGGCAAGAACATAAGTCATTTTATGCTAAGATAATATCAGTGATTCTATATATTGTGGAAGTTTTGGGCTTCTTTACTTGTTATTCAGTTTTTAAAATACCTGAAATTTATATAACATTTTAGGAACATATAAAATAATATAAAATGATATATACCCTTTATGAACCTAGTAAGTAGGATCAATACTTTTGCTGGTTTACAAGTATTCTTGGATAGTAAGTGTACCCAAAAATTACTTAATACCTAAACATTATAAATTCTTCAGTTTTTATAGAGTATGTCACCTTTAAAATAGAAATGATTCCAATTAAAGTACCATTAACAACTTTTACATATTTCAATGGGACTATTGTATAGAAATGTTCTTTTTCATAGGATTAGAAATATAATGTAAATCACTAGCAATACTATAGTAGTTTTATTGCTTTTATTATGAGGGTTTCAAATAATTTTGGGGGGAAGCAGATACCCTTTGTTACTTCAAAGCATATCAGTTTCAGGGTCTGTGGACTGAAGAGCTCTTTGAAGAAATGAAATTCTTGCTGATGGGAACCTCTAAAGGAGCTGTTTAGTTCTGTTTTATCAGACTCCTGTCTTCTGAAAGGATGTCTTATATTAATATATAAAGGAATAAGCAATATTTGGCAGAAAACTACTTGAGATTATATTGTATCTTAAAAAGATACACTGTTTGGATTCAATTTCAGTGAAGATGTACTGTTCAGAGTTATAAAGAAATAATATTATTTGAGCTTCCATCTTTTTCATTTGCTTTTGTTGTAAACAGTAGTAATATACTATAAAATTGAAACCATATTATGAAGTATTAAGATAAAAGGAAACATTTAAAAATAGGAACATAATAATTATGTGACTTTTCCCTTGCCTTAAACTACAAATAAGCAAAGAAACAAAAACTGAACAAATGAACATACCAGACATTCAAAATATTCAGCATTTTCTATTGCAGGAAGAAAAAAATACATGTTGAGGGGGAAAAAAATGGTAGAGTTGACAATAGAGTTGCCTTGTAAAACTAATTTCTATGTTCATATTATTAAAATACAAGAGGCCCAGTGCATTAATTTATGCACTGATGGGGTCCCTCAGCCTGGCCTGTACCCTCTTGCAATCCAGGACCTCTCGCAGGATGTTGGACTGTCAGTTTTGGTCCGGTCCCTGCAGGCCAGGCCAAGAGAACCCAACTGGTGCACGAATCCATGCACCAGGCCTCTAGTATGCATAAAAGATCTTTGGGTAACTTCTTCCTGCCCTCTCCCCTCCCCTCTTCCCTCTGAGATTCATCAGTCTGTTCCATGTTTCCATGCCTATGCATTGAATGTCTGCCCTCTGGTGGTCAGTGAACATCATAGCTACTGATCGAATGGTCGAATGGTTGCTTAGGCTTTTATATACAGTGGGGCCTTGATTTATGAGTGTCCTGACTAACGAGTTGTTTTGAGATACGAGCCGTCTCTTGGCCGATTTTTTTTTAATTGCTTAAAGTATTACAAAGGGTATTACATATGTGTCCTCCCCCCCCCCCCCCGCCCTTGACAGTCCCCTAGCCTCCCCTATCCCCCAGTGTCTTATGTCCATTGGTTATGCTTATATGCATGCATACAAGGCCTTTGGTTGATCTCTTACCCCCCTCCCTCCTGCCCCCCAACCCTCCCCGGCCTTCCCGCTGCAGTTTGACAATCTGTTTGAGGCAGCTCTGCCTCTGTATCTATTATTCCTTTGAGTTGCAAGCTCAAAAAAATTCCGGTTACGAGCCAGTTTCAGATACCCCACCGCTAGTTGGCGCAGCGAACGTCACAGTGATTTGACATACAAGTAATTTGAGTTATGAGCTCCGTCACGGAACGAATTAAACTCGTAAGTCAAGGCCCCACTGTACTTAGATGTCTATTCTATGAATTCCATTACCAAACTGATGGGAGACTTTGGGGAGAAAAGATAGAAAAGATATGATGCATTATTTTTCTTGGCTTAAGCATTATTTTGATTACAATAGCTATTATTCAGAACATAGTAGTAATGAATATAGAAAGTTGATCTTTGGATTTTTTTCCAGTTTTATTGAGGTATAATTGACAAAAATGATATATTTATGTGTACAATATAATGTTTATATATATATATATATTTACCACAATCAAACTAACACATCTATCCCTTCACATAGTTACCTTTTTTTTATGGTGAGAACATTTTTTTTGTATGCTGAGATCTACCCTCTTGGCAAGTTTCAAGTATACAATGCAGTATTATTAGCTATAGTCACCATGCTATACTCGAGAGCTGCAGAAATTATTTGTCCTGCATAATTGGAATTTTGAACCTTTCAACCAATATATTCCCATTTTCCCCACCCACTGGCCCCAGGCAACTGCCATTCTACTCCGCTTCTATGAGTTTGACTTTTATAGATTCCACATGTAAGTGCAGTTATGCAGTTTTTGTCTTTCTGTTCTGGCTTATTTTACTTAGCATATGTTCTCCAGATTCATCCATGTTGCAAATGAGAAGATTTCTTTTTAAGTTTGGATAATATTCCATTATATATACATGCCACATTTTCTTTATTTATTCATCTGTGGATGGACACTTAGGTTCATTCCATATCTTGGCTATTGTGAATAATGCTGCAGTGAACAAGGGAGTACAGATATCTCTTTGAGGTACTGATTTCAATTCCTTTGGAAATATACCCACAAATGGAATTGCTGAATCATATGAGGTTTTGTTGTTAATTTTTTGAGGAACCTTCATACTGTTTTTCATAATGGCTCTACTAATTTACATTCTTACCAACAGTGTTCAAAGGTTCTCCACATCCTTGCCAATATTTATCTTTTGTATTTTTGATAATAATAATTCTAACTGATGCGAGGTAATTGTCCCATTGTAGCTTTAATTTACACTTCCCTGATGATTAATGATGTTGATCACCTGTTTGTATACCCATTGGCCATTTGTATGTCTTCTTTGAAAAAAATGTCTATTCAGTTTCTCTGCCCATTACTAATTGAATTGTTTTTTTTTCTTTTGAGTTGTATGAGTTCTATTATTATATACATACTTTAAAATATGTTTTTATTGATTTTAGAGAGAGGAAAGGAGAGGGAGAGAGATAGCAACATTGATGAGAGTAAAACATCAATTGGCTGCCTCCTGCAGGCCCTATGCTGGGAACTGAGCCCGCATGTGCTTTAACCTGGAATGGAACCAATGACTTCTTGGTGCATGGGATGATGCTAAATCCACTGATCCACACTGACCGGCCTATCTTAATATATATAAAGAGCTAGGTGCCATCACAACCGAACAGGCAACTGGTCACCATGAAGTGCATGGAGCCCTCTCAGTCCCCCCGTCCCCCCACGGCCCCCAAGCTGCTCACCATGAGGAGGGGGTGGTGGCGGGGTGGGACTGGGGACTGTTGAGTGGCGGTGGTGGGCTGCTTTGCGGTGTGGCCGTGAACTTAGCGGAGCTGTCACCAGGGTGGCAGCGAGTTTCGTGAAGCAGTCGTGGGGGGGGTGAGGGGGGGGCGGAGTTTCGTGGAGCAGTTGTGGGGTCAGGGGAGGGGGGAGTTCGCAGAGCATCCAGCGGCGAGCTTCGCAGGGTGGCAGCAAGCTTTGTGGAGCAGTCGTGGGGCGGGGAGCCTCGTGGAGCAGTCACGGGGTTCACAGAGCATCCTGGGGTGGGGAGCTTCATGTAGTGTCACAGAGTGGCAGAGGCCATGTGCTGGAGGCCAGGCTAGGCCTAGGGACCCTAACTGTGCACGATTTTGTGTGCACTGGGCCTCTAGTTATTATATATTAATCCCTTATTAATATATGATTTTTAAATATTTTCTCCCATTTCATAAGTTTTTGTTTTCTTTTTGGTCAATGGTTTCTTTTGCTGTGTAAAAGCTTTTTGGTTTGATGTAGTCCCATTTTTTTATTTTTAATTGTTTGGTAAGAATTTGGGTTTCTCTGTAATTCAATGTTTAACATGTTATATTCAATTTTCTTTTATATACATAACATACATAATTTTACATAAATGTATAAATGTAATATAGAAATATTATAAAAGATTAATATCCTGAATATGTAAATAAATAACAAAGTATACAAGCAAGATCACTTAAAATCATCCCCTCTGAAATGATCACTGAGATAATCATTGTATGTATTTCAATGTGTTTTTAGCCTTTTTCTGGATATATATATATATATATATATATATATATATATATATATATATATATGATCATCTATAATAATAAAAACATAGTATGCTAATTAGACTGGACAGCCAAACGACCTTCCGGATGTCCTTCTGGATGAAGCCTTGGTGGCGGGGGCTGAAGCAGAGGCAGTTAGGGGCAATCAGGCAGGCAGGCGAGCAGTTAAGGATGATCAAGCAGGCAGGCAGAGATGGTTAGGGGCAATCAGGCAGGCAGGCGAGCAGTTAAGGATGATCAAGCAGGCAGGCAGAGATGGTTAGGGGCAATCAGGTAGGCAGGCGAGCAGATAGGAGCGATCAGGCAGGCAGGCGAGCAGTTAAGGGTGATCAGGCAAGTAGGCAGAGGCAGTTAGGGGCAACCAGGCAGGCAGGAAGGCAGAATGATTAGGGGTGATGAGGCAGGCAGGCAAGTGGTTAGGGGTGATGAGGCAGGCAGGCAGAGTGGTTAGGGGTGATCAGGCAGGCAGGTGAGTGATTAGGGGTAATCAGCAAGCAGGTGAGTGGTTAGGGGCGATAAGGCAGGCAGGCAGAGTGGTTAGGGGCTATTAGGCAGGAAGACAGATGAGCAGTTAGGAGCCAGCAGTCCTGGATTATGAGAGGGCACAGGCTGGGCTAAGGGACCCTCTCCCCCTGAGTGCACGAATTTCATGCACCGGGCCTCTAGTATTTTACATATAATTCTATATCCTGGCCTTTTTATTTAAGCTTAATGATATGCTGTATTTTGACATTTTACCTATTATATATTTTTTGAAAATAGGATTATTTTTTAGACTATGATCTATACTCGTGAATATTTTTTAAAAAAATCTTTATTGTTGAAAGCTTTACATATGTCCCCTTTTTCCCTGCATTGACCTCTTCTAGCCCACCTCAGGCTCCTCACCCCTCACCCCCGCCCTTTGCCACCCTATTGTCTGTGTCCATGGGTTATGCATATATGCGCACAAGTTCTTTGGTTGATCTCTTCCCACCTACCCATTCACCCACACCTTCCCTCTGAGATTCTAGTCTGTTCCATGCTTTTATATCTCTGGATCTATTTTTTCATCAGTTTATTTTGTTCATTATGTTACACATATGTGTGAGATCATGCGATACTTCTCTTTCTCTGACTGGCTTATTTCGCTTAGCATAAAACTCTCCAGGTTCCTCCATGCTGTTTCAAAGGGTAAGAGATCCTTCTTTTTTTACTCCTGCATAGTATTCCATTGTGTAAAATGTACCACAGCTTTTTTTCCCACTCATCTACTGATTGGCACTTGGACTATTTCCAGATCTTAAATATTGTAACTTGCACTGCTATGAACATAGGGTTACAAATATTCTTTCTGAATGGTGTTTCAGGTCTCTTAGGATATATTTCTAGAAGTGGGATCACTGGGTCAAATGGGAGCTCCATTTTTAATTTTTTTTTAGGAAACTCCATACTGTTTTTTATAATTACACCAATTGCATTTCTACTAGCAGTGTACTAGGATTCCCTTTTCTCCACATCCTTGCTAGCTCTTGTCATTTGTTGATTTGTTGATGGTAGCCATTCTGACAGGTATAAGGTGATACCTCATTGTCATTTTAATTTGCATCTCTCTGATGATCAGTGACTTTGAGCATTTTTTTCATATGTCTCTTGGCCATCTGTATGTCCTCTTTGGAGAAGTGTCTATTTAGGTCCTTTGCCCATTTTTTAATTGGATTGTCTTCCTTTTCTTTTCTTTTTTTAATATATTTTATTGATTTTTTACAGAGAGGAAGGGAGAGAGAGATAGAGAGTTAGAAACATCGATGAGAGAGAAACATCGATCAGCTGCCTCCTGCACATCTCCCACTGGGGATGTGCCCGCAACCCAGGTACATGCCCTTGACCGGAATCGAACCTGGTACCCTTCAGCCTGCAGGCCGACGCTCTATCCACTGAGCCAAAATGGTTTCGGCTGTCTTCCTTTTCTTAAATTGTATAAGTTCATTATATATTTTGGATAGAACCCTTTATCAGATGTATCATTGCCAAATATGTTCTCCCATGCAGTGGGCTTCCTTTTCATTTTGTGGATGGTTTCTTTTGCTCTGCAGAAGCTTTTTATTTTGATGTAGTCCCAATTGTTTATGTTCTCCTTAGTTTCCCTTGTCCTAGGAGAGTTATCCACAAACATATTGCTATTAGAGATGGCTGAGATTTTGCTGCCTATGGTTTCTTCTAGGATTTTTATGGTTTCATTACTTACATTTAAATCTTTTATCCGTTTTGAGTTTATTCTTGTGTATGGTGTAAATTGGTGGTCTAGTTTCATTTTTTTTTTGGCATATATCTGTCCAATTTCCCCAACACCATTTATTGAAGAGGCTGTATTTTTTAAAAAAATATATTTTATTGATTTGTACAGAGAGGAAGGGAGAGAGATAGAGAGTTAGAAACATCGATGAGAGAGAAACATCAATCAGCTGCCTCCTGCACATCTCCTACTGGGGATGTGCCCGCAACCCAGGTACATGCCCTTGACCGGAATCGAACCTGGGACCTTTCAGTCCGCAGGCTGACGCTCTATCCACTGAGCCAAATCGGTTTCGGCTGAAGAGGCTGTATTTATTCCGTTGTATATTCTTGCCTCCTTTGTCAAAATTAATTGAGTGTAATGGCTTGGGTTGATTTCTGGCGTCTCTGTTCTGTTCCATTGATCTGTATGCCTGTTCTTGGCCAGTACCAGGCTGTTTTGATTACAGTGCCATTGTGGTATAACTTGATATCTGGTATTGTGATCCCTCCAACTTGGTTCTCCTTTCTCATGATGGCTGTGGCTATTCACGGTCCATTTTGGTTTCATATACATTTTCGGAGTATTTGTTCTTGATCTGTGAAACATGCTGTTGGTATTATAGATTGCTTTGGGTAGTATGGATGTTTTAATGATGTTAATTCTACCAATCCATGAACACAGTATATTCTTCCACTTGTTTATATCTTCCTCTATCTCTTTTTTAAATGTCCTGCGGTTTTCTGAGTGCAAGTCTTTACCTCCTTGGTAAAGTTTATTGCTAATTATTTTAGGAATAAACTTTTTTGTTGCAATGGTAAATGCCATCGATTTCTGGGTGTTAATTTTGTATCCTGCTACATTGCCGAATTCATTTATTACATCTAGTATGTATTAGTAGCTTAGAATACTTAAGCTAAAAATAAGCATTTTGCTTATTTTGCTCATTGTCCAATCAACAAGTTATTTGGTTGATCTCTTCCCACCCACCCATCCACCCACACCTTCCCTCTGACATTTGTCAGTCTGTTCCATGTACCCATGACTCTAGTTCTCTTTTATTCGTCTGTTTATTTTGTTCATTAGATTCCACATATGAGTGAGATCACATGATATTTGTCTTTCTCTGACTGGTTTATTTCACTTAGCATAATAATCTCCAGGTTCATCCATGCTGTCACAAAGGGTAAGAGTTTCTTCTTTTGTACAGCTGCATAGTATTCCATTGTGTAAAATGTACCACAGCTTTTTTATCCACTCATCTACTGATAGGCACTTGGGCTGTTTCTAGATCTTGGCTATTGTAAATAATGCTCCTATGAACATAGGGGAACATAAAGTCTTTCTGATTGGTGTTTCAGGATATCCTATATAATAAAAGGGTAATATGCAAATCAACCAAATGGTGGAACGACCAGTTGCTATGATGCGCACTGACCACCAGGAGGCAGACGCTCAATGCAGGAGCTACCCCCGGTGGTCAGTGCGCTCCCACAGGGGGAGTGCTGCTCAGCTAGAAGCTGGGCTCACTGCTCATGGCTGGCGAGTGCAGTGGTGATAGCGGGAGCCTCTCCTGCCTCCGCAGCAGCGCTAAGGATGTCTGACTGACAGCTTAGGCGGAGAGCGGGCCTAAGCCGTCAGTCAGACATCCACCCCAGGGCTCCCGGACTGAGAGAGGGCACAGGCCGGGCTGAGGGATCCCCTGAGTGCATGAATCTTGTGCACTGGGCCTCTAGTTTAGGATATATTTCCAGAAGTGAGATTGCTGGGTCAAAGATAGTTCTATTTTTAATTTTTTAAGGAAACTTCATACTATTTTCTATAGTAGCTACATCAGTCTGCATTCCCACCTACAGTGCACTAGGGTTCCCTTTTCTCCACATCCTTGCCAGCACTTATTTATTTATTTATGTGTCTATTTTTATGCCTCTTTGCCCATTTTTAAATTGGATTGTTTTCTTGCTATTGTATTGAGTTCCTAAATATACTTTGAATATTGACCCCTTACGAGATCTAAGGTTTGCACATATTTTCTTCTATTTCATGTGTTGTCTCTCACTCTGTTGTTTTTCTTTGCTGTACAAAAGCTTTTAATTTGATACAATCTCATTTGTCTATTTCTGCTTTTGTTGCCCTTTGGACTTTATTTAGACATGTGAAATGAAATTACAGAGTCATATATAATTTGGTCTTTTTTATTTTCTGTGATTCAACTTTATGCGTGAAAATTTTTAACCTATTGAAAAACTGAGTTCTGTATAATTAAACAACAAAAAATTAAACTAAACTAATTTTTGTTTTAAGGTTTTCCACAATAAAAGCAAATTTGTTCCACAATTCAAAGGTAACTCAATAATCCATGAAAGTGAATACAAAAGAAATTTCAAGGGTTTGTCTCCTGTGAAAGAACCAAAATTAAGAAATGATTTGAAAGAAAACGGACATTTTGAAACAGTATCTCCTGATAAAAAGGTATTCATCAACTCTTTAAACAAAACAAAATCCTCATTTTAGACTCATATTTTTTTTTTCACTTACCACTACTTGGCATTTTTGTTATTAGCTAGTTCATTAAGTCATTTGTTTGTTCATTAAATGGCAGATGTTCATTGAGCACTTAGTAGGAACTGGGCATTGGATAGCTACTGAGAATACAGTGATAACTGTGCTAAGTTCTAAGCAGTTCTTGGGCTGTTGGGGAGACAGAAGTGGAAATAGCTAAATGTAAGACAGTGTGATGAATGCTTCACAAGTACAGCAGGTAAGTCTGCTATGTCTGATATCAGATGATTGACCTTATGGTAATGTGGGCTCCACAGGTAACAGCAGTTACAGAAACACGTACTTTAAATTAAATAATGGAAATAAAACAAACACACATACATACTAGTATTTTATTTTATTTTTTAAAATACTTTTACTGATTTTTTAGAGAGAGAGAGGAATGGGATGGGAGGGAGAGAAACATTGATGTGAGAATGGAACATTGATTGGCTGCCTCCTGCATGCTCTCCATTGGGGATTGAGCCCACAACCCAGGCATGTGCTCTGACCAGGAATTGAACCAGCAGCCTTTTGGTGCACTGGACAATGCCCAACCAACTGAGCCACAGCAGCTCAACATATGTATTTTAAATCAAAGTTTTAGCATGCCAAATTATAACCAGTGTAAGTCACATGCTTTACCTCAGGATATACAAGCATCTGCTTCTCTGTGAAATTATAGCTATTTAAATTGCCGCATCAGGTTGAAGTTATTGTAAGTTATAGGTAAACTAGAGGCCCGATGCATGAAATTTGTAGGCCTTCCTTCCTCTGGCTGCCGGCACCAGCTTCCCTCTGTCACCCGGGACCTGGGCTTCCCTTACAGCCCCAGCTTTGTCTGGAAGGTCATCCGGAAGGATGTTTGGTCTAATTAGCATATTATGCTTTTATTATTATAGATGGGGTATAAGTCCTGTATTATGTCTGATATTTTATGGGTTCTAAAAATAGAAATTATATGACTAACAGTAAAACTTTTGGGGCCTATGTTTTTCTTGGAGAGAAAAAAGAGTGGTTAAGTTATTAAGTAAAGCAATGTGGTAACTTATTAATTGGGGCCTTATATTTAATTACTATAACATAATTAAATGTAAATTTAGAGTATCAAGGGCAAATGTAAGATCACTGCTCAAAAGGTAGTAATGAAAAGTTTATTTACTTTGGTATTTATTTGTTAATTAAAATTTTTTTTCTAGCCAAGGAGCTAGAAAATGAAACTATATCCTGAGCTATACTTCAAAAAACTAACCTGGTAAACTAGTTTCAAAACTTGTTTGTTGATTTCTTGTGATTTCTATGTTATCTTTAGTAGTTAAAGCTTTCTTCTAAAAACAAAATTGTAATACAGTAGTCAAGTAAACTTTATAATATTTATGCTTTTAAATTTTTTCATTTTAGTGTAATAAAACAGACGATTCTTTAAAATTAGAACCAGAAATGGAATCAAAAGACTTAAGCCAGCTTAAAAAGAAGCTCACTCCTTGGAAACATCAAAGGCTTGGGTACGTATTTTATAAGATAAACTAGAGGCCCAGTGCGCGAAATTTGTGCATGGTGTGTGTGTGTGTGTGTGTGTGTGTGTGTGTGTGTCCCTCAGGCCAGCCTGCACCCTCTCCAATCTGGGACCCCTCGAGGGATGTCTGACTGCCCATTTAGGCCCGATGGTGGGATTGGGCCTAAATGGGCAGTCGGACATCCCTCTCACAATCCAGGACTGCTGACTCCCAACTGCTTGCCTGCCTGCCTGCCTGATTGCCCCTAACCGCGTCTGCCTGCTAGCCTGATCACCCCCTAACCACTCCTCTACCAGCCGGATCGACGCCTAACTGCTCCCCTGCCAGCCCGATTGCCCCTTACTGCCCTTCCCTGCTGGCCCGATTGCCCCTAACTGCCCTTCCCTGCAGGCCTGGTCACCCCTAACTGCCTTCCCCTGCAGGCCTGGTCCCCCCAGCTGCCCTCCCCTGCAGGCCTGGTCCCCCCAACTGCCTCCCCTGCAGGCCTGGTCCCCCCAACTGCCCTCCCCTGCTGGCCTGATCACCCACAGCTGCCCTCCCCTGCTGGCCATCTTGTGTCCACATGGGGGTGGCCATCTTGTGTGTTGGAGTGATGGCCAATTTGCATATTACTTCTTTATTATATAGGATACTGTAGTATTTAGATGATTGGCATGATGAAATATTTACTCACTTCTTTTCTGTTAGGAAGGTGAATTCTGAATATAGAGCAAAATTTCTGAGCCCAGCCCAGTATTTATATAAAGCTGGGGCATGGACACAAGTGAAGGAAAATATACCAAATCAGGTGAGTCTACATAAGCTCAGGAAGCCCACATTTTCTTTGTAGATTTAGTAATAGAGACAATATAAAGATGTATGATACAATAATAGCAATAAAAGTATCAGGAACTTAAAGTTGTATGTATTAGGATATAATTTATCAGTGTGTTTACTTTTTAAAAATACCAGCTAGCTCTGTAGAGATGAATAATGGATTATTATAAAGTCTTTAAAGTTAAAAATATTTTTACAGTCCATATTTGGTTGTGTTAATAAAGTCAGTTTATAGAATTGTGGTATGATATATTTGATTATTTTATAACATCCAGACTTCTACCTTTGCAACTGAAGATTAATTTTCTAGATTAGTTTGTCTGACAGTGGAAGCCGTTATCATTGTTTACCATTACAGTCTGTAAGTACAGGGAGGGAGTGGCCTGTGCTGATAGAGGTTTGAGTTACTAATATGGTGTCAGGATACCCTGACATATGGGGGAAATTCTGAGAATCCTAAAGAAAGGTTTGAGGGAAAGAGTAATCCTTGAATTATTAAGTGCTAGTTTAGTAACTTCTTATAGTCAAAGGATAAGCAGCGGAGCTTTTTTGGTTATTGTATAGTTAGCATCTTTTAAACCACATCTTGAGGGTTTTCTGCCTTTTCTGTGTGAATTAGCTAAATTAAAACATATTAGTTTAGGTTATACATCAGTAAATACTCCCTCCCCCTATCATTGTAAAGAGAGGAGTAATTTGAATGGGGAATGGATCTTTTATTTAACTCGATACTTAAAACCATGGTTAACAATTGCATGTCATCAGCTTCTGGGGGAAGGCATTGGCACTTTGAGTTGCTTGCTGGCTTTTTGCACTGTTAGCTCCCAGATTCATGTTCCAGTGACTTCTATGCTCCGAATGTTGTTTCAGGAGGTTTCTTGATTCCTTCCACTATTGCTGCTCTCTACTTCCCTACTTGAACATTGTTCAGAGGCAATACAGTCAGTAAGAGACAAAGCTTGAAGCTGTCCCAGATTATTATTGGGGACAAATTTTATATATTCACTCTGGTGAGAGCAAGTTAAAAATATGTGCATTGAGCAGTTTATAACCATGCCAGACCTTGGCGAGGAGCTCTATATCGAAGGAGTGTGGGGTGGGGAATGAGGAGAAGCTGGCGGCAAAGGCAGGACACAGAATGTGGCCATAGAGGACCAGTGTGGTGTTGGCCATTCTACCTGTTCTGTTTTTTTTTTTAATATGTTTTTTATTGATTTCATAGAGGAAGGGAGAGAGAGAGAGAGAGAGAGAGAGAAAGAAAGAAAGAAAGAAATATCAATGATGAGAGAGAATCACTGATGAGCTGCCTCCTGCATGCCCCCTACTGGGGATGGAGACCACAACCCAGGCATGTACCCTTGACCGGAATCAAACCTGGGACCCTTCAGTCCACAGGCTGACACTCTGTGCACTGAGCCAAACCAGCCAGGGCCCACCTGTCCTGTTTTTTAGGTGCTTCACTAGTTGGTTCATGAGAAGCTCCTTGTTTTGGAAAAATTATCTTAGTCTCTGAGACTTCTTTAAACTAAGATGAATTGGTATTTAGACATCAGATCTTTATGGACTAATGGGATCCTTATGTCTGATAGTCCTTATGCTGCCCTGATAGAAGAGAACATTTTTGTTGTTAATTTAAGAACTGTCTTTCAAGGTTTCCTATTATGATACCTTGGTGTGACTTTTGGGGGGAGTTTGTTTCATTAATTGCCATTAGTGGTGATAAATATTTAAATTAGTGGTATAGTTTGCCTTGACCTTTATTGGCAAAATAATTCAAAAAGTAAATTGAGTTAGAAAAGAATAAGAATTTTTAGTAAAGAGGTCAGTGACCACTGATGGTGATAAAAGTCTATAACCAGGATATAGACTTTAATGTGGCCACGTTTTATTTAAGTCTTAGGTTTTTTGTTTGTTTGTTTGTTTTTTGTTCTTTTTTTGTTACTGGAAGGCATTTACTGTATGTGAAGTGTCTAAACATAAGGTACTCCTTTATTTTTTCACTCCTAACATTTAATGAAGGAATACTATTCACACTCATCATTGCACTTGGATGTCAATGACTTTGTTATCTTATAATGTTAACTTATTTTTTGGAATCATATTACAATTTTCTAGTCCATATATCATCTTCATTTTCTTCTATGATGTTTGAGATATTACTTTTAAAATCTATTTATAGTCTAGTCACTGTATATTGTATTCTAAGTCCCAAATATCTAGTCATATAACATTAAGGTAGTTGGTTTTACTTGTCCAGTGGTTGTATATTTCTTCATAATATAAACACTGGCATCTTTTTAAAATGCTCACTTAAAGGATTATCTTTAATAATAACCAGCAATTGTAATTGTTAGCATGTATCCACAGAATAGCTACTGAATCCATGTTAAATTTTCTTTTTTCTTGATTGTTAGATAATCTAATAATTCAAATTACATTAAGATAATTGAAAATTTTTAAATAATTACAGTTGACATACAGTATTAGTTTCAGGTGTACAACATAGTGATGAGACATTTGCATACCTTATGAAGTGATCATACATAGTTATTATAATACTAGAGGCCCAGTGCACAGATTCGTGCACCAGTGTGGTCCCTCAGCCTGGCCTGTGCGCTTTTGCAATTAAGGACCCCTTGGGGGATGTCGGACTGCCAGTTTCTGTCCGGTCCCCACAGGCAGGCCAAGGGACGCCACTGGTGCAAGAATCCATGCACCGGGCCTCTAGTATGCATATAATATCTTTGGTTAATCTCTTCCTGCCCTCTCGCCTCCCTCCTTTCCTCTGAGATTTATCAGTCTGTTCCATGTTTCCATGCCTGTGCGTTGAGTGTCTGCCCCCTGGTGGTCAGTGCACATTATAGCTACTGGTCAAACAAACAAATGGTTGCTTAGGTTTTTATATATATACTAGAGGCCCGGTGCACAAAAATTTGTGCACTCGGGGGGAAGGGGGGGGCCCTCAGCCCGGCCTGTGCCCTCTCACAGTCTGGGACCCCTTGGGAGATAACGACCTGCTGGCTTAGGCCTGCTCCCGGGTGGCAGAGGGCAGGCCCAATCCCTAGGTGCAGCCCCTGGTCGGGCTCAGAGCAGGGCCGATTGGGGAGTTGGGGCGCCGCCTCCTGTCATGCACAGAGCAGGGCGGATTGGGAGGTTGTGATTCCACCCTCAGTCACACTCAGGGTAGGGCCGATTGGGGGGTTGGGGCACCGCCCCCTGTCACACTCAAGGCAGGGTCAATGGGGAGGTTGCGGTGCCACCCCGTCACGCACAGAGCAGGGCCAATCAGGGGGTTGGGGCGCTGCCCCTGTCATGCACAGAACAGGGCCCGTCAGGGGGTTGGGGCACTGCCCCCTGTCATGCACACAGCAGGGCCCATCAGGGGGTTTGGGGCTCCGTACCCTGTCATGCACAGAGCAGGGTCCATCAGGGGGTTGGGGAGCTCCCCCCTGTCACTCACAGAGTAGGGCTGATAGGGGAGTTGGGGCACCGTCCCCTGTCACACACAGAGCAGGGCGGATCAGCGGGTTGGGGCACCACCCTCTATCACCCACAGAGCAGGGCCAATCAGGGGGTTGGGGCGCCGCCACTCTCACACTCAGGTCAGGGCCGATGGGGAGGTTATGGCTCTACCCCGTCACACACAGAGCAGGGCCCGTGGGGGGGTTGGGGGGGGGGTTGGGGTGCCGCACCCTGTCACACACAGAGCAGGGCCGATCGGGGTTTGGGTGCTGCCCCCAGTCACGCTGATCCCAGTGCCGGGAGGCCTTGCGGCTCTGCTGATCCCGGTGCTGGGAGGCATATTACCCTTTTACTATATAGGGTGGAGGCCTGGTGCACTGGTGGGGGCCGGCTTGTTTGCCCTGAAGGGTGTCCTGGATCAGGGTGGGGGTCCCCACAGGGGTGCCTGGCCAGTCTGGGTGAGGGGCTGAGGGCTGTTTTCAGGCTGGGGGTGACTGAAGCTCCCAACCGCTCCTTTATTCCTTTTTTTTTTATTTATTCTGGGCCAGCTTTAGCTTGAGGCTTGGCTCCAGCTCTTAGGCCTCCACTGCTGAAAGTAGGTTTCTGGCCTTTGCTTACAATGTTGCGAATCTTCTGGCTGAAGTCCGGGGGGTATTTGTTACAATGTTTGAAACTGCAGGCTCAGAGGCCTGCAGCTGCAGGCGGGAACGTTGGTTTCCTCCGTCACTGAGGCAAGCAAGCCTCATGTTAGTTTCAAGCTGCCTGGCTGCCGGCCGCCATCTTGGCTGACAGTTAATTTGCATATCTCGCTGATTAGCCAATGAAAAGGGTAGCGGTCGTATGCCAATTACCATGTTTCTCTTTTATTAGTGTAGATAGACTAGAGGCCCGGTACATGAAATTCATGCACGGGGTAGGCGTCCTTCAGCCCGGTCTGCACCCTTTCCAATCCGGACATCCCTCACAATCCGGGACCGCTGGCTCCTAACCGCTCACCTGCCTGCCTGCCTGATCGCCCCTAATCATCTCTGCCTGCCAGCCTGATCACCCCTAACCGCCCTCCCCTGCTGGCCTGATCGCCCCTAACCTCCTCTGCCTCGACCCCCGCCACCATGGTTTTGTTAGGAAGGAGGACCGGATGACCAGAAGTTGTCCAGTTGATATGGTCTAATTAGCATATAACCCTTTTATTAGTATAGATTACTGACTATATTCCCTATGCTATCCTTTATATTCCTGTGACATTTTATAACTGGCAATTTGTACTTCTTAATCACTTTCACCTTTTTCACCCACCCCTCTCCCATCTGACCATCAGTTTGTTCTATGGGTAATTTTTTTAAAATGTGTCTTTCACAGATAGGACTTTATTTAAGATAAAGTTCCACTTTCTATAATTTGACAGGCATTGTAAGGACTGCTAGATATAAAGATGATGCCTCACTTTTGGGGGATGATTTTTGGAAAAAAAGAGTTTTTATATTCCCCCCCACCCCAGTTTTCTAAGTTTGAATTTTCTGTATATAGATTTTAAGTGACTTAGTTAAATTCTTAGTTGGGGAAAATAAATTCAGAAATGAAAACATTCTACTCATAGTGTTTATTATATCATGTAATCTGTTGACATTACTTTACCTGGAAAGAGATGTGTGTGTTGTTTGAGTTGAGTTTGGAATGGTTTATTTATATCCTTTAGTGCCTATGGTTCTTGGCTGTAAGGATTGTTCTTACTATTGTGTACACACCATTAATTTTTTAAAACTCTTTCTAATAGAATGCCTTAGGAGATATCAACCTCCTAATTTTTGTTGTTGTTAATTTTTCCATTGATTTTTAGACAGAGTGGAAGGGAGGGGAACAGAGAGAGAGAGAAACATCATTGTGAGAGAGGCATCCATTGGTTGCCTCCCTCATACACCCCAACCTTGGGCCGGGGATCGAGCCTGCAATTGAGGTATGTGCTGTTGACTGGAATCAAACCTGCGACCCTTCAGTCTGAGGGCCAACAGTCTAACTGCTGAACCACACTGGCCAGGTCTCAACCTCCTAGTTTTTATTTTAGTTTAGAATTGTAGAAGTTTAAAATTATGTATTTGTAGAACATAACATTAACACTAAAATTATTAATAAAGATTGCTGATAAAGTAAATTTTAAACATTGTTTTGAATGTCAGTAACAAATAGAACTGAGTAAACCAAAGTTTTACAGTATTTCTGTATCTCTTCTCCCTTCTTTAAAAAAATTGATGTCAAATAAAACTGGATCACTGTGTCCGTGGAGAGCATATTTATCCATCCTCTCATTTATCAAACAATAAGGTCCTCCCACATAGATAGAATGCAGTCTTCTTTGCTGTTCCTTTCCACTCCACCCTACACACAGTATAGGACTGACAGTCCCTGTTTTGATCCACTCTTTCAACTTATATCTCATTTGTTTATTGTGGCATAAACCATACTAATATTATGATAATAAATTATCATAGAGGAGGTGGTTTACTCCTCTACCAAACTGAGCACATTGAGTACAGGGACTTTCTTGCTTATCTTTGGCTACCAGCCTTTAAGCTCAGGTGGTGCACTTAGGCCACACTCAGGACAGGTTGTGGAAACAATGTTTAAATGCTACATTCTTCCTTACCTCAAGGAGTTCATAGGTTAATGGGAGAGAATGACACTAGCAATTAATTCCTGTAAGATAAAATAAGTACTAATGGGGATGTGCACCAAAGGCTTTAAGAACACAGAGGAGGAATCAGTGTAAGGCCAGCAGATTTTATCATATATTACAATTACTATTTTGTGGGATTAAAAAACTAGTATATATTTAATATATTTTTTAAAAGTTGAGGTTCTGCTGATTCCAAGGAATGCTGAGGAATTTGGGGGAGAAGCCTTGTGACTCTCTCATTGGGGGCTTCTATACTGATAGTAACTATATATAAAACTAAATTAAAACTTGGGCTTAGGGGGTTGGGACATTTTAGTAGTCATCCAGGGGCAGAGAATTAGGAGTAGTAAGTAGGAGTAGCCATGAAACATTTGAAACATGGGGTATGTATTAGAAATAAAATCTGGATTATACTATGGTACATTATAACCAGGTTTTTGTGCATTCAGAATACCTTGGTTAATAATTTGACAGACTTAACTCATGTGTCTCAGTTCTGCCTGTTAAATGCAAAAATCACTACAGTGAGTCCTCACTTAATATCATTGATGGGTTCTGTGACTTTAAGCAAAACTATGTATAATGAAGCCAGTTTTATCATATACTAATTGATATAAACAAGAGTTACATTCCTATGGCATCTGATCAATGTTATAATGAAACAACGTTGAACGAAACCAAATTGAGGATCTGCTATACTCCAAATTTTCATCGAAGTATAGGCATTGACAAAAATGATAAATGAACATGGGTCAGTTTTTTGGGCAGTGAAGAAAACAATATTTTGAATTATCCTTTAGTAATGTTTCAGGTTTGGTTCACTAAAGCATTTATATGGTTTCTTATATCATGGCAGATGTTGTCCTTTGACTGGCTAATTCACTAGAGGTGTAACATTTTTTCTTTGAATTCCACAGTGTCTTGGTACGGAGTTGAGGATTTGTTTCTCCAATGCTAAGTTTTAGTATTTGCTTTTTTTTTTGGTCTTTAAGTAAAAGCAAGGCGATTTAATCAGACAGTATCCAGATGGAATGCTAACATTCAACTTTATGATAGAAAAAATTAGGTCATTTTGAGAATAAAGATTGTTTTATTTTACTTACTTTAATTTTTATTTGATGTAACATTGTTTATAACCTTTAACAGATGATTTTAAATAGGATTTAAAATAATTTTTACATTATGGGCTTATATTTATGGAAGCCAGTAGGTGGCAGTATGATACATAAAATGAAAGGGTTTCAAAGGAGGGTGAGAGTCCATTTCATATGCAAATATGTTAGGAATTCAGATCGCTTTATAGTTCATCAAAACATTTTTTGTACTCTGCCACTTTGTTGAATATATTGCAATTACTATTTTGTGGGATTAAAAAACTATTATATATTTAATATATTTTTTTAAAGTTGAGGTTCTGCTGATTCCAAGGAATGCTGAGGAATTTGAGGAGAAGCCTCATGACTCACTGGGGGCTTCTATACTGATAGTAACTATTTATAAAACTAGGAAATTAAAACGAGTGCTTAGGGGGTTGGGGCATTTTAGTAATTGTCCCAGGGTAGGGAAATTGGAATAGTAATTAGGTTACCTGTCATGGACAGCATCTTAGCCATATAATAATGTGGCTGGTTTTTGAAGTTATATTAACATATCTTGGTTACTGAATTAAATGTTACTAAAATACCAAAATATTTGGTTGACAAGTTTGGTACATATACTTAGAAGGAAGAATAATAGGTATTTCATTGATTCCCATTAATATTCATTTATGGTATTAACCTGTCATTAAGTATGTTTCTGTATTTCTCCCCTAGGGTACTCTAAATGCCATGTGGTATGCAGAGGTTCGTTGCTTTTTAAAAAACTATTATAATGCATAGAGTACTTGTGTAATTTCAGTTGAAATAAGAAGTAGGTGTCAATATTTTTCTTAGCTGCTACAGATTTCTCCCTATGTGCTGGCTTGAAATAACTGCATTGTGCTTTAGCTTGACTGTTTTAATTTCTGCTTAAAAATTCACATAATTCGATAAACGTATGTGGCTATTGCTGCCTTCCATTCTCATTCGTCTCTGGTTGTATGTGTGCAATGTCTTTGATATGCTACTTGGTAATGTTTGCAAAGGAGCATTTACAGTAATGCATGATGTCTTAATTCTCCTGTGTAGGTTAAAGAACTCCGAGAGAAGGCTGAATTTTACAGGAAACGGGTTCTGGGCACACATTTTTCTCGGGATCATCTGAATCAGATTCTGTCTGATAACAACAGTTGGTGGGATGTCTCTTCGACCACGAGCTCAGAAGGAACCGTTAGCAGTAACATTAGAGCACTAGATCTTGCTGGGTGAGATGTTCTCTGTGTGTGGTGAAAAAGTATGCTGTAGCTTATGTAGATCATGGAATTTTATAGGTAAATGACATACTACTCAAAATTCATCTTCTACTTAAGTGGAGATATGCCAGCCATATATTATATTTTATTACTTTTAGTTTACTTTCTAAAAAATAAACCCATACATACTTGCTTTAAACACTTGTGTATAAATAATACATAATGTAAATCTGGAAGACTGGATTTTATAATGTTCCTTGTTAATAATTAAAAATAGAATAGGAATGATTATACAGCAGCTGTAAAAGAACTTTAAAAGTAAGCTATTATTAGTACATATCCATTATCATTTATTAATAAATTTCCATGGTTAATATGGAACTTAGGTCCTACTTCTATGGGAGAATTCTCTCTTGTGTTGGGCTTTATAGTGAAATGATCTAACTTTTTATAAGAGAAATAACACATTAATTTGTAGCAAATAAAATAGTTTTTAGTTGTTACAGTGTATTAATATAGTCACACATACCAAATTAAACAATAAATTCTAATTATGTGACATCTGATTTTAAGTTCATCACAAAACCTGTTCTTTAATAATTTTGGAAAAGATTAATCTATCTAAAGTATAAAATTTGAATCAGCTTACCAGATCTACAAGTACACTCGAGTTTGTGTACAAACTCTAATTGAGCAAGTTAGAACATGTGGGGTCGGTCCTAGTTTATGTGCATAATGCCAGTTTAGGGGATATGCATGAATTTTGTCAGTAGTGGTGCAGGCATATATATGTGAAGGTAGGAGTAAGAGGAGATAAATATATTTTATTTTGAAGTATTTTAATGGCAATTCCAGATCATAACTTTAATATATTATACTATAAAATGAACTCTTAGATTTCCTTCTTCAATATCTGGGCAAGGCAATATCTGTGGGAAATGTATAGTTGTGAATAGTGGAAGGGAATGATGGAGTCATTAAAATTGGTATAACTAGAAAACTCAAACTATTAGAGTTTAAAATAAAACTTATTTTGTTATGCAGAGATCCTACAAGCCATAAGACTTTGAAGAAATGTTCTACAAAACGAGAAGAAAAAAGGCCTGTCTTGGAAGAACAGCCCCAGAAAAATACCATGGAGAAACTGGGCATGTCAGATGCTCCCACTGTACCTGTTAGAAGGCGCCTGGCTTGGGATGATGCAGAGGTCACCAATGAAAACATACAGAAACAGTCGAGAGAGGAGGAAGATGCAGAGGACAGAGGAAGGGACAAGCAGGTTTATATGGGAGAGTTAGAGAAGTTGGAAGTACATGAAAAATCTAAGGCAGACAACATAAAAGAAGGGTGAGAGTTTTAAATTAATCAATATTTAGCAGCATTGTACACAGTTAATATGTATTTTGTTACTAATTAAGTATAGTGGGCTTTTGGTTTTATCACTAATAAAGATTTTATTTTAATCTCAGGAAGTAGGCATCCTACATGGTTTTTAATTTTATTTGATCAGGTATTTGAGTCATCTGAACTTAGTAATTGAATACTGATCTACTTGGGGAGGAAGTAGTGAGTGTTATTTTCATTTATGTCCTGCTAATTATGATTTGCTAGATTTGTGAATGTGTCTGGAAGAATGACTTTTCTTTATGATTTCAGGAAAATGGCTGATATTCTTAAATATCAGATGGCTATACCAAAAATGAATGAAAAGATAATCCTATATAATAAAAGGCTAATATGCAAGTCGACTGAATGGAACAACAACCAGTCGCTATGACATGCACTGATCACCACGGGGCAGACATTCAATGCAGGAGCTGCCCCCTGGTGGTGAGTGTGCTCCCACAGGGGGAGCACCACTCAGCCAGAAGCTGGGCTCGCTGGCAAGTGCAGTGGGAGCGGGCCTAAGCTGGCAGTCGGACATACCCTGAGGGGTCATTGACTGCGAGAGAGCACAGGCCCAGCTGAGGGACTCCCCCTCTAGTGTTTTATAAGTTAAAATATTTTGGCAGATAGCTAATTCCTATTGATTTATATGCAGATTTCTTTGGGGAGTGGTTCTCTACCATTGGTACTGGTACTTTTTGTCCATAGTCCAAATCCCTTATTGTTCTTTTAAAATATATATATATATATATATATAGTTCTTTTAAAAAATATATATTTCAGAGAGGGAAAGAGAGATAGAAACATCAGTGATGAGAGAGAATCATTGATCAGCTGCCTCCTGAATGCCCTCCACTGGGGATTGAGCCCATAACCCGGGTATGTGCCCCAACCCAGAATCGAACCATGACCTCCTGGTTCATAGGTCGATGTTCAACCACTGAGCCATGGCGGCTGAGCTCCCTTATCATTCTTTCATGAGTTTTGTAGTTAAAATGAGACTTAGGCTCTGATTTAATAAAAGAATTCTCTGCTGTGTTCTTGCTGACTTGCAATGATCTTCCCTCTTTTCCAGTATTTCAGCCACTCTTGCCTGCATGTGGATTTATTTAGTTTTTCAGAAACAAAATGGTCTTATCTTAAAAGTTTTATACTTTATTATTGCACAATGATAGCAGATTTCCTGGAGGAAATGCTTCATAATAGATTATTTTAATTTCTAGGTCAGATTCTTCTTCTGTATCCTCAGGAAAAGGAGGCAGGCTTCCTACTCCGAAGCTGAGAGAACTTGGTGGGATTCAAAGGACTCATCACGATCTTACCACTCCAGCTGTTGGTAATAGGCAAACACTATGCAGCTCTTATTTCACCTGCCTTATCTTCATGAAAATTTAGTTTAATTGAAACTTATCATCATCTGCATTTTTCCAGGTGGTGCTGTTTTAGTGTCTCCATCTAAAGTGAAGCCTCCAGTCCTGGAACAGAGGAAAAGAATGTCTTCGCAGGATGGTTTAGAGACTCCAAAGAGTGAATTTAGGAAGGTAACTATTTCTATTTTAGGGGAAAACATCTCTTCAGGAAGTGATTTTTTTTAGTAACATGTAATAAATGAATGATAATTTCAGATTTTAGAAAATTTTGTGTAACGTATGTGGAGATAATCTGTTAACTATTTTTAGTAAGGCAGAAGCATTGAATTGTTTTTTCTGGTGTTGACATTGTATTTCTGCTATACACTTTCAAATCTTGTCAGTAGTGACTCAACAGGAAGAGAAGAAAAACAGTTCTGCTTATTGAGTATCTAATGTGTGGCATTTGTGATCCAGCTATATTTTAGCACCAAAGATATAACCTTATTGAACTTACATTCTAGTAGAGGAGACAATAAACAGGATAACTAGGTAAAATACATAGTATGGTAGATGGTGATAAGTACTAAGAAGAAAAATAAAACAGGGCAAGTGAGTACGAAGGGGCCAGGGAAATTCTCACTGAGAGGTTGGCATTTGAGCAGAAGCTGAAGTTGGTGAAGGATTGACCCATATGCATATCTAGGAAGGCATTCTAGGCCAAAGAACAGCAAGTGCAAAATCCTGGAGTTGAGAAGGTAGCTCATTTCTTCAGGAATAGAGAGCAATAGAGGGAGAGTAGTATGGGTGATGAGTTCAGAGGCATAATGGGCCACTAAATTGTGTAGAGCCTTATAAGTCATAGCAAAGACTTTCAATTTTATTCTTAATGAAATGGGAAGCCTTTGGAGAGGCAGAGGAGTGATATGAGTCAAAATATTCAGGCAAGAATGATGGGCATTGGATTGTAATGGAGGTCATATGATAAAGTCTGATTCTGGATATTCATAGAAAGTATAGCTAATAAGATTTGCTGATGTATAAGATATGGGGTGGGAATAATAGAAAAATCAAAGATAACTCAGGAATTTTGGCCTGAGCAATAAGGATGGAATTGCTTTTTAACTGAGATGGGGATGACAGTATGAGGAAAAGATTTGTCAGGGAAGACCAAGAGTTCTGTTTTGGACATGTTAAAGTTGAGAAGCTTATTAGTCATATAAGTAGACATGTTGAGTAGGGAGTTGATTGAGTTTGGAGTGTAGAGGAGAGGCTGGGCGGCAGATAGGTTTGAAGGCTCTTTATCATGTAGGTGGTACAGGTATGTAAGGTCTTGAGACTGGCAAAGGTCATCAAGGAAGTGGATTTTAGAGAAGAGTAGGTTTATATAGGTCTGAGCCCCAGGCTTTTAATACTGGGAAGTTGAGGAGTAACCAGCAGAGACTGAAGAGAAGCAGCCATGAGGTGGTGGGAAACAGAAGACTGTGGTCTCCTGGAGGTGTCAAGGAGGAGGGAGTGCTAATGCTACTGATGGGTCAGTAAGGTATGATGGCTTGAACTAAGGAGGGTTGGCACAGATGGAAGTGGATGAGACTGAAGAATTGTGTAAGGGGAACGATGTCGAGGCTTGGTGCTGGTTGGCTACTAGGGGTGAGAGGCCATTAATGACTTCTGGGTTTCTGGCTTGCCCAAAAGGATTGGTGGAGGTTGCTGTGCACTGAGGAAGAGAACTCTGGATAGGAACCACTTTTAGAGAGGGATATCAGGAGTTTCATTTTTATTCACTCGATTCAGTATTTAATAGGCTCTTACTATATGCCAGGCACTGTTCTAGGATCTGGGGATTAATTGATATTCAGAACAAAATCCCTGCCCTTGTGGAGCTTGTGTTTTTATGGGAGAAATAGACAAATTTTATAAACTCAATTTAAGGTGGTAGTAAGTGCTATGAATGGAATGAAATAAAATCACAAATGACTTCCAAGGGCTGGATGAGGCTGCTTTACTTTGGGCCATAAAGACAGGCACCTCTGAGGAGGTGGAGTTTTATCTAAGACCTGACTAATGAGGGGAGGTGCCCATGCAGAGATCTGGGGCACAGATTGTTTTCCAGGGAGAAAGAGCAGCGAGTGCAAGTGTATAGCAGAGTTTTTAAGGAGTGAAAAAGCTGGTATGACCGGAGCCTAGAGAGGGAAGAAGAGAGTAGGGAATAAGGTTGGAAAGGGGAGGCTGGATAACAGGTGGGGATGTTGTTCTGATGGCACTGGGAAGCCATTGGAGGATTTAGAAGCAACAAAGCAAATATAAATCTCTGGTTTACATGGTAAATAAAATCATTCACTGCTCAGTGGAGAATGGACTGTACTGGGGGAGAGTGGAAGCAGTGAGGCCAATAAGGAGGCTTTAAGCTCAAAAATAGATCACAAAGTCAGTTAAATTAAACCTGGGAACCCTCCGTGTTTAAAATATTCTACCGATTTCATTCAGGTCTTTTTAACAATAGTAAAACCATTTTCATAGAGACCTCAAATTCTATTTATATGTATAGAAAATGAAAAATATCAAGGAACAGTTTTCCTAAATGATACTTATAGTTAAAAAGGGAAGCAAGAAGATTCGTAGTTTTTATCTTAATCTTGATTTAAAAATATGTTTGTTGGATAAGATCCTAGGCCAGTGGTTGGCAAACTCATTAGTCAGCAGAGCCAAATATCAACAGTACTTCTTCAAAATAGACTCGCCCAAGCCAAAAACCGACTTCTGCGCATGGGCCACGAAGTTTCAGTCGCACTGTACGTGTGCGCCCGCACGTGGTATTTTGTGGAAGAGCCACGCTCCAAGGGGCCAAAGAGCCACATGTGGCTCGCGAGCCGCAGTTTGCCGACCAGGGTCCTAGGTCATGTCTACTTTAAAGCAATGAGCTCTTTAATTGCAGAAAATGATGCCTAAGATCAGAAAGCATTGTTTTGAATATTGTATTGATATACTCAAAGTTAATAGCTAAAGGCAATAATTACAAGGATTAATCAGGAAAGTTTGGAGCTGTATTTGATTTTACTGGTTTACATTCTCTTAAAAAAGTGAAATTACACAGAGACTTTTAGGATAATGATATGTTATCATTGTGGAAAATTAAAAAAAGTGTCAAAATAAAAAAAAAATAATGTCATACTTACTGTTCAGGGACATCCACTTTTGAAATTTTGAATTATTTAGGTATATAGTATATTTTTTATCATACTGTAGATAAGGCTGGTCACTATGACACACACTGACCACCAGGGGGCAGACTCCCAATGCAGGAGCTGCCCTCTGGTGGTCAGGTCACTCTCACATGGGAGGAGCTCTGCTCAGACCCAAGCCAGGCTGATGGCTGCCAGTACAGCGGTGGTGGTGGGAGCCTCTCCTGCCTCCTCAGCAGCGCTAAGGATGTCCTACTGCAGTTTAGGCCTGCTCCCCGCTGGCAAGTGGACATCCCCTGAGTGCTGCCGGGCTGCCAGAGGGATGTCTGACTGCCAGCTTAAGCCAGCAGGTGGTCATCCCCTTAGGGGTCCCAGATTGCGAGAGGGCACAGGCCGGACTGAGGGAACCTCTCCCCCCTCCCTGCTGAGTGCACAAATTTTTGTGCACCGGACCTCTAGTTTCCATATAATTAAATATCATTTATATATAATTTTTAATAACATGATATACAGTCTATAGCAGCCATGGGCAAACTATGGCCCGTGGGCCGGATCCGGCCCATTTGAAATGAATAAAACTATTGAAAAAAAAGACCGTACCCTTTTATGTAATGATGTTTACTTTGAATTTATATTAGTTCACACAAACACTCCATCCATGCTTTTGTTCCGGCCCTCCGGACCAGTTTAAGAACCCATTGTGGCCCTCGAGTCAAAAAGTTTGCCCACCCCTGGTCTATAGTTATACAGTCGTCGTTTTAACTACATGCTTATTGTTGAAATCGATTTTTTAAAAGTAGATGCCTATTGTTATTTCTTAATTTTTCTATTTTGAAATACATCCTTTACCTAAATTTCTGTTGTCTTCTTGTGTAAATACTAAGTGGTGAAAGGATTCAAAAGTTTAAGGTTTTAGCTATGTTTTGCCAACTTCCCCAAAAGATTGTGCTCCCAACAACACTGTAGTGTCATTTTTTATATCCTTGCCAGCTCTGGGTATCATAGTTTGTTTTTTCAAAAAGTAATCTTTGTAATTTTGGAGGTAAAAAATTAGTACTTCAATGATTCTCTTGAAATATTTGATTATAAGTAGTGAATATGTTTGACATTTATAATTTGTGTGTATATGAATTGCTTATACATATCCTTTTTCTACTTTTTAGTTAGGTTTACCTCTTCTTACTATTTTTAAAGAAATACTTATGTAGCAATTATAGTAATTCATCAATCATCCTATCTAATAAAAGAGAAAAATGGTAATTGGCGTACGACGATACCCTTTTCATTGGCTAATCAGGGCTATATGCAAATTAACTGCCAACTAAGATTGGCAGTTAACTGCCAACTAAGATTGGCAGTTAACTGCCAACAAGATGGCGGTTAATTTGCATATGTAGGCACAATGCAGGGAGGTGAAAGGGAAAGCAGGAAGAAGCCCCCTGCCACTGACAGTGATCGGAAACCCAGGGGGGAGCTAAGAGCTGGGGGGCAGGGCAAAGGCGACCCTGGGGCCGCCTTTGCCCTGCCCCCCAGCCATGATCGGAGAATCAGGTGCATTTGCCGCCCTGGCCAGTGATAGCAGGAAGTAGGGGTGGAGCCAGCGATGGGAGCTGGGCACGGTCGAAGCTGGCAGTCCCGGGAGCTAGGGGTCCCTTGCTTGGGCCTAAAGCGAAGCCCACGATCGCAGGGCCGCTGCAGCTGCGGGTCCCCGCTGCCCGGGGCAGACGCCTAGGCCAGAGGTGTCAGGCCCGGGCAGGGGCGGAGCCTGCAACCACGGGGAGCTGGGGGTCTCCTGCCCAGGCCTGACGCCTCTGCCAGAGGCCTCAGGCCTGGTCAAGGGGCCGATCCGGTGATTGGTGATCGGAGGGTGATGAGGGTCAACTCCTCTGGCCAAGGCATCAGGCCTGGGTGGGGGGCGGAGCCGGGGATTGGGGGGATATGATGGTCCCCTTGCCCAGGCTTGAAGCCTGGGTCAGAGGCATCAGGCTTGGGCGGGGGGTGGAGCAAGCGATCAGAGGGAGATGGGGGTCCCCTGCCCAGGCATGATTCCTGGGCCAGAGGCCTCAGGCCTGGGCGGGGGCCAGAGCCAGTGATCAGGGGGAGATGGGGGTCCCCTGTCCAAGCCTGACACCTCTGGCGGAGGCGTCAGGCCTGGGCAAGGGGCCGATCAGGCGATCGGAGGGTGATGGGGGTCTATGCCTCTGGCTGAGGCATCAGGCCTGGGCTGGGGGCAGAACCAGTGATGGGGGGAAATGAGGGTCCCCTGCCCAGGCCTGACGCCTCTGTCAGAGGCGTCAGGCCTGGGCAAGGGGCCGATCCTGCGATTGGAGGGTGATGGGGGTCAACGCCTGAGGGCTCCCAGTATGTGAGAGGGGGCAAGCTGGGCTGAGGGACACTCCCCCCCCCACACACACACACCCAGTGCACGAATTTCGTGCACCGGGCCCCTAGTATGTTATATATTTTCCTCAAATTTGATTTTTCATTTATTTATTTATTTAAATATATTTTATTGATTTATTTTTTTAAATTAAATCTTTATTGTTCAGATTATTACAGTTGTTCCTCTTTTTCCCCCCCATACCTCCCCTCCACCCGTTTTCCCCCCCACCCTCTGCCCTCACCACCCCCCCCCCACTGTCCTCATCCATAGGTGCACGATTTTTGTTCAGTCTCTTCCTGCATCCCCCACACCCCTTTCCCCCCCAAGAATAGTCAGTCCACTCCCTTTCTATGCCCCTGATTCTATTATAATCACCAGTTTATTCTGTTCATCAGATTTTTTATTCACTTGATTTTTAGATTTACTTGTTGATAGATGTGTATTTGTTGTTCATAGTTTGTATCTTTATCATTTTCTTCTTCTTCCTCTTCTTAAAGGATACCTTTCAGCATTTCATATAATACTGGTTTAGTGGTGATGAACTCCCTTAGCTTTTTCTTATCTGTGAAGCTCTTTGTCTGACCTTCAATTCTGAATGATAGTTTTGCTGGATAAAGAATCTTGGTTGTAGGTTCTTGGTATTAATCACTTTGAATATTTCTTGCCATTCCCTTCTGGCCTGCAAAGTTTCTGTTGAGAAATCAGCTGACAGTCATATGGGTACTTCCTTGTAGGTAACTGACTGTCTTTCTCTTGCTGCTTTTAAGATTCTTTCTTTGTCTTTTGCTCTTGGCATTTTAATTATGATGTATCTTGGTGTGGTCCTCTTTGGATTTCTTTTGTTAGGGGTTCTCTGCGCTTCCTGGACTTGTAAGTCTATTTCTTTCACCAGATAGGGGAAGTTTTCTGTCATTATTTCTTCAAATAGGTTTTCAATATCTTGCTCTCTCTCATCTTCTGGCACCCCTATAATTCGGATGTTGATATGCTTGAAGTTGTCCCAGAGGCTCCTTACACTATCTTCATATTTTTGGATTCTTTTTTCATTTTGCTTTTCGGTTGGGTGTTTTTTGCTTCTTCGTATTTCAAATCTTTGACTTGATTCTTGGGATCCTCTAGTCTGCTGTTGGGAGTCTGTATAATATTCTTTATTTCAGTCAGTGTATGCTTAATTTCTAGTTGGTCCTTTATCACAACATCGAGGGTCTCATTAGACTTCTTGAGGGTCTCATTAAGTTTATCAGCGGTTTCTAGAAAATTCTTGAAAAACCTTAAAAGTGTGGTTTTGGTTCAGGATTTCAGTCTATACTAGAAATCCTTCCTTCCTTCCTTCCTTCCTTCCTTCCTTCCTTCCTTCCTTCCTTCCTTCCTTCCTTCCTTCCTTCCTTCCTCTCTTCCTTCCTTCCTTCCTCTCTTCCTTCTTTCCTTCCTCCCTTTTCTGTTTGCTTTTTAAAATAGCTTTGAAGGAATGGAAAATTTCTGGAAAAAAAAAAAAAAGTGTGGTTTTGAACTCTATATCCAGTCGTTTGCTTTCCTCCATTTCTGTCATTTGTGACCTGTTTCTTTGTCTCCGCATTTTTTTATGCTTCTCTGTGTCGATAGAGTGGCTTTCTGTACTAGGAGTCCTATAAGGCCCAGTGGCTCAGCCTCCCCAATTACCTGAGGTAGACACTCTTGGTGCACCCCCTTGTGGGCTTTGTGCACAGTCTTGTTGTAGTTAAGCGTTGATTGTTCTAGGTAAAGGTAACACTGGGAGGGATTGACCTCCAGGCCAATTGGCTGTGAGAATCAGCTGTGTCTGCAGTGGGAGAACTTCTGTGCTGGAGACACCCCTCTGGGACAATACTTGCTTCAATGGGACTTTGATGGTCACTGAGTCTGCCCCCTGAGTGTGTCCTTTATGAATCCGAGGAGCTGCAATCTGGATGGTCCCACTCTGACCACCGGGCACACTGGCTCCTGGATCTCTAAGGAGGTGTTAAACTAGCCTCTGCCTGAGGCTATCCAGCAGGAGCCAGCTGTGACGCAATGCAAGTTGCCCTGCGGCCTTGGGCCAGCTGCAGTTTGTTAGGTAATTATCAGATTTCAAAGGGCCAGGCCTTTCATATGCAAAAGCCTCCATGCAGGGCTTGGGCAGGGCAGGGTCCCAGGGGATCAACAGGGTTGATCTAGCAGTTATGGCTGCTCTCAGTCCTACCCTCAGAGGCCCTGCTTCTCAGTGTCCCGGCAATCGCTTCAAGCACCCCCCCCCCCCCCCCCCCCAGAGAAAGCCGCCCTTGACTTCCGACCAATGCCAGACAGTCCAGTTTCTCCCTTATGAGTCTGGGTCCCCAGAGACTCGCCCGGAACTGGAGCTCAGAGCTTGAGACTCCCTCCCGATTGAAAAAGACAACCGTGTCCTCAGCCGCCAACCCTCTCCGCATGCCCCTCTGTACCTCTGTATTTTACTTCCACACCGCACCTCCTCTGAGTCTTGGTATGCTTTTCTCTTTCCTTCTAGTTGTAGAATTTCCACTCAGCCAGCCTTCCTGTGGTTCTGGATGATGTTTGTTCCGTCTTTTAATTGTAGTTTTGAAGTGGTTGTGCAAGGCAGCAATCTCCGGTGATTACCTATACCGCCATCTTGGTTTTCCATTTTATTGATTTCTTACAGAGAAGAAGGGAGAGGGATGGAGATTTAGAAACATTGATCAGCTGCCTCCTGCATGCCCCCTATTGGGGATGTGCCCACAACCAAGGTACATGCCCTTGATTGGAATCGAACCTGGGACCCTTCACTCTGCAGGCTGACACTCTATCCACTGAGCCAAACAAGTTAGGGCTTTCTTTTATTTTTTAATGTTTATATATATTTTTTCTATAGCTAAATATGTTTATATTGGTTGTTAGGCTTATAAAACCTTCCCCATATGGACATTACATAAAGTTTCCCCATATTCTCCTACTGCTTTTATAGTAATACTAGAGGCCCAGTGCACAAAAATTTGTGCTCTCGGGGGGGGGAAGGGGGGTCCCTCAGCCTGGCTTTTGCCCTCTCGCAGTCTGGGACCCCTCAGGAGATAATGACCTGCTGGCTTAGGCCTGCTCCCGGGTGGCAGAGGGCAGGCCTAATCCCTAGGTGCAGCCCCTGGTCGGGCTCAGAGCAGGGCCGACTGGGGAATTGGGGCGCCGCCCCCTGTCATGCACAGAGCAGGGCGGATCGGGAGGTTGCGATGCCACCCTCAGTCACGCTTAGGGTAGGGCCGATTGGGGGGTTGGGGCACCGCCCCCTGTCACACTCAAGGCAGGGTCAATGGGGAGGTTGCGGCACCACCCCCTGTCATGCACAGAGCAGGGCCAATCAGGGGGTTGGGTCGCTGCCCCCTGTCACGCACAGAGCAGGGCCCATCAGGGGGTTGGGGAGCTCCCCGCTGTCACGCACAGAGCAGGGCGGATCAGGGGGTTAGGGCGCCGCCCTCTATCACCCACAGAGCAGGGCCGATCAAGGGGTTGGGGCGCCTTCCCCTGTCAGGAGCAGAACAGGGCCGATAGGCAGATTGTGGCCCCGCCCCCTGTCATACACAGAGCCACAGGGCGATCAGGGGGTTTGGGCGCTGCCCCCTGTCATGCTGATCCTGGTGCCGGGAGACCTCACGGCTCTGCTGGGATGCTGGGAGGCATATTACCCTTTTACTATATAGAATAGAGGCCTGGTGCATGGGTGGGGGCTGGCTGGTTTGCTCTGAAGGGTGTCCCGGATCAGGGTGGGGGTCCCCACTGGGGTGCCTGGCCAGTCTGGATGAGGGGATGATGGCTGTTTGCAGCTGGTCACACCCCCTTCAGGATGGGGGTCCCCACTGGGGTGCCTGGCCAGTCTGGGTGAGGGGCTGAGGGCTGTTTTCAGGCTGGGACTGAAGCTCCCAATCGCTCGTTTTTTTCTTTTTTTTTTTTTTTTTATTCTGAGCCAGCTTTAGTTCTGAGGCTCCAGCTCTCAGGCCTCCGCTCCTGAAAGCAGGTATCTGGTTTGTTTAGGTTCTACAATAGAAACTCTATCAACTCCAGATCTGAGATTCCGGCTAGCTGAAAGCTGGTTTCTGGGGTTTTGTTCAGCTTCTATTTTTGTAACTATGTTTCAAACTGCCGCCAGCTCAGAGGCCTGCAGTGGCAGGCGGGGAACGTTGGAGTCCTCCGTCACTGAAGCAAGCAAGCCTCATGTTAGTTTCAAGCTGCCTGGCTGCCGGCCGCCATCTTGGCTGGCAGTTAATTTGCATATCTTGCTGATTAGCCAATGGGAAGGGTAGCGGTCAAAGCCAATTACCATGTTTCTCTTTTATTAGATAGGACTAGAGGCCCAATGAACAGAATTCGTGCAAGTAGGCCTTCCTTCCCCTGGCTACTGGCACCGACTTCCCTCTGGCACCCGGGATTCGGGCTTCTCTCGCAGACTTGGCTTCTTCCGGAAGGACATCTGGCCTAATTAGCATATTATGCTTTTATTATTATAGATATTTTTGTGTGTATTTAAAGGTTTTATACACACACACACACATATATGTAAACACACACACATGTGGTGTTTTTTTGTTTGTGTTTTTTTTGGTCATTTAGAAAGAAGGTCATGTGGTAGCTCTGACTTCTCCAGCTGCTGGTATAAAAACAGTTGATCCCCTGCCTTTAAGAGAAGATTCTGAAATTAATATCACCAAATTTGCTGAAGCCACTCTTCCAGTTTCAAAAATTCCAGAATATCTAACAAACAAGTCTGGGCGGTCTCCTTCTCCACCCTGTGCTTCGTCCTACTGGCATCCCTGTCATCGAATTAACGGCTGTCTGAGAGATCCAGAATTTCAGCATAATGGTAATTATTTTGGTTTTAATTTTTTGTCTTTTAAAATGAAAGTCTTACACGTGTAGGTACAAAGGCTATAAGTATCTACTAAGTATTAATAAATTATGTTACTTAGTTTTTTAATTAGTGTATTTTCTTTAAATAGGAATTTAATCTTTGGAATAGTTCATTGTACTGTACCCAAGGTTACTTTTGTATAATCGTGAGGTGTGTCTCAAGTTCTTTCCCATACACATACAGGCAATGCACTAGATGACAATAGCACCCTTTCCTCAGGTGTGACAACCAAAAATGTCTGCATACATTGCTAAATGTTGCCTAGGTATAGAACTCAATGAATTATTTTCCTTTAGTTTTATTGGGCATTGCTCTGCTCTCTTCTAGCTTATACCATTACTGTTGAGAAGTCTGATACTCTCTTTATTTTCCATCTTTTGTATGTGTCTTTTTTATTCCTGGAAGCTTTTTGGGATCATTTCTTTATACCTAATGATCTGAAATTTTACAGTACAGTGGGGCCTTGACTTACGAGTTTAATTCCTTCCGAGACCGACCTCGTTAAGGAGCTCGTTAACTCAAATTACTCTATCAACTCAATGCAAAAAATCGGCCGAGAGACAGCTGGTGTCTCAAAAAACTTGTTAGTCGGGACACTCGTAAGTCAAGGCCTCAATGTAGTTCTTTTTTCATTCATTTTGCTGATACTCAGTAGGTCTTTTCAGTTCCTCACTTCTGGGACATTTTCATGAATTATTTAGTCAGTAATTTCTTCCCTTCCATTTTCTGTTTCATTTTTTTTCTGATACACCGATTATTCAGGTGTTGACCCGGTGACCATGATCATATTTTCTTACCTTACCCCTCCTATTTGCCATCTCTGTCTTTTTATTTTAATTTGAAAGGGTTACAATTTTTTATCGTTTTCCTTTTCTTCTGAGTTTTTTAAAAGAATTTGCCTATATTTTTAACTTTTAAGAATTTTTTTAACACTGAATTTTTTGTATACAGCATCCTGTTTTTATTTTGTAGATCACATGTTTTATCTCTTTCAGAAGATTAATATATATGATCTCAGAGTAGCTTTGATAAGCCTTTAGAGATGAAACCTCCATTTCTCTTCTGGGAGAGGAGTAGTTACCCACCTGTGCAAATTTAAATAAGGATCTGGCAGTCTGTTTTTTTTTAAGTTTTTATTTTTTAATTATAGTTACTTTTAATATTTTGTATTGGTTTCAGGTGTACATTATAGTGGTTAGACAATCATACACTTTACACAGCGTTTCCCCCAGTATTTCCAGTATCCAACCAGTTTCCTGGTTCAGTCTTATTCTCACTTCAACTTTCAGTGCTACTCAGTACTCCCAAATGCTGAGCCATGAGGAGAACAAAATGGTTGCTTCTTGGTTTACCTCCACTGTTGCCTTAAGAATATATTTTTATTGATTTCAGAGAAAAAGGGAGAGGGAGAGAGAGATAGGAACATCAGTGATGAGAGAGAATCATTGATCGGCTGCCTCTTGCACGCCCCCTACTGGGGATTGAGCCTGCAACTCAGGCATGTGCCCTTGACCAGAATTGAACGTGGGACCCTTCAGTACCCAGGTGGATGCTCTATTCACTGAACCAAACCTGCTAGGGCTAATAAAATTTTTGATAGCTTACTTTCACTAAGGGTTTGCTATAAATAAGATATACTGTTGGGTAGCTTTGAAAGATAATTTCTTGTGCCTTTTATTTTTTTAAGTGGGAAAAGCAAGGAAGAACAATTTCCAGTTACCGCAGCATGAAGCCTATAATGATGAAGGTATTTCCATAGTCCAATAACAAGATAAAACTATGAGGTTTATTATATGGCATTTAGTTTATAATAGTATAATTATCTTACAATTCATCAGCACTATATACTTTCCAAAATACTTCCACCAGGTGTTACTTCATTGGATCCTTGAAATCTTATGAGGGAGGTGAAGTTATCTCTATTTTACAAATGAGTAAACTGAGACCTAAAGGCCCAGTGAATAGTTTCTAAGGCAAACGGATGATAAAAGATTGAGCCTCAGATCACACTGAGGTCCATACCCTCTCTGTTTCCCCCCGGTGTAGGTGGAATTTGGCCTAGCATTGTATCCATTATTTTTCCAAATGCGATATATTCTTATCAATTTTTCATTCTAAAAAAAATACAATTTTGAAAAATGAGCTTTTTTTTCTGTGTAGTTTTCATGATGACAAATTCATTTGTTTCTAATAGTGGCAGGAGAAATTTTGAATTCTTGATGTGAACAACTAAAATGACAATTTTAATTTATCCTTAGAAATATGAAATTACTGAATTTGTAAATTTGGGGTTTGAAAGTAAATTTAAATTAATACTTTATGTATTTTAAGTTCATGTACATTAAAGGTTGTCTTTCCTCTTAGCAAGTTTGGGACGTTTTTTCAGAATTTAGTGAGCTGGAAATTAAGTTATTATGTTTAAAGTGCAAATATCTGGACAAGTTGAATCCAGTTCTGTTTTCTTTCTTTTTTTAAAAAATTTTTTTATTGCTTAAAGTATTACAAATCTGTTTTCTTTTTAATGGAAGAACAGTGTTTACAAATAATCTTATAATAGATTTGCTTACTCAGAGTGAGGAATTTCAGTAATAATGAAAGGTAGCATATTAAAGTCAAATAATATTTCTACATTAAGTAAGATTATTTTAGAAATGTGATATAAATACCATGTTAAGCTATGGAATTTTGTTTTTAAGAAGTTTTAAAAAGCTTTTCACTCAGAGCAGCTGTACTTTTTAAAGTAGGGCAGGACAGTCTGATGATGAATTGTTTCCAGGTAATACTGAAATCATAAGCCGTGTGTTGAGGTGATGACATTGTGGGATTTCAGGAAGGAGACAGAATGCTCATTTAACATTTAAATGTTTCATTCTGAATATGGTAAACTTGGTAAATTTACTATGAACTGTCCTGAAAATATTAGTATCTTATATTTCAATAGAGTACTTTTTTCTGTCAGTCAATATTGACGTTACAAAGCTTGATGCTTTTACTTTTCTGTTACTATTATAAAACAATATTTTTATAAGAGATATTTTTTGCATTGACTATAATTCTTTTCATTGCAGACGACAGATTATCTGAGATTTCTGCTCGCTCTGCAGCTTCCAGTCTCCGGGCTTTTCAAACTCTGGCACGAGCTCGGAAAAGGAAGGAGAATTTCTGGGGCAAAACATAATTAAACACACCTATTTGAGTTGCTTTTATTTAGGGAACTATTAGCACAGTTTTTCTTTATTGCTTTATTCTGTTAAGACTTTTTAAGTATTTGGATTTTTTCCTAACAGTGCCTACTTAAGAAGAACTATTTGATTTTCAATAGCCAATTCAATTTACTTGGAAAATTTTGACACAGGTTTACACAAATTTAACTTTTAAAGAATTCTTTTTACATCTATTCCAAATTATAAAGACATAGATTATAAAGTTCTTCACATGTTCTAACTTTTGTTTTAGTGTTATGGATAGTTGGTAGAATTGTGAATTTTACCTATCCAAAAAATATTCTATGTGAAGTAAAAATTAAGATTCCAGTGTGAAGTATATATTTCCCTAAGATTGCTTCTATTATCTTTATAATTGTAGATGTCATAAAATGAATATTTTGCTCTTTTATTTTTCTGTAGTGTTTATTTTTTAGTAACTTCCGTATGTGGTTATAATGTTAAGATACTTTTAGATTTAAAATATTAGCTGTACATATCTTTCTTATTTATGTAACAAAGTTTGCTGAGAGAATATGTATATTTTTTATCTTTATGTGTATTCTATTTGTACAAGTACTGGCTTATATTTGAATAATGTCTGAATTTTGAAAAATTATTTGTATAATGGAAAACTAAAACTTTGTAGATATTTCAAAATAAAAATCAAGTATTTCAATTCCCTGTTTATTTCAAGTGTTTGGCTCCTCCAAAATGTTAGTACCTAGGACAGATAATTATCTTTTAGAAACATTTTACTCATAATAGGTTAGTCAAATGTTATAGTGCTTTTGCATCAATCCAAATGCAATGAAACCAAGTCCATGATATCTTTGTATAAAAGTAGAAAAATATAGAATTTCCAAGGCAGAATAATTTTTAAAAAATTTAACACAAACTTTTTGACTGTACTTCTTCAGTCATAGGGACATATTCTGACTTTACCTTGTAAATCATGACAAATTTAATTTTCTTAAAATAGAGTTTTTATAACAATACAGAAAAGCTTTATGATAGTACGTAAAAGGTACTGAAGATAAAATATACGATTATTTGTGCTTATTGGTTAGAAAACAATCTGTTCTAAATTGCTTTATTTGGTCAAAAGTGCTATACAAAAATCATCGATTCACAGTAAGTTTGTTAAAGATCTTAGCATTATCATGAGGTTATAAAGAACTGTGGACATACAATTATTTGCTTATATTTCACTGACCTTTTAAAATAGTTTGTTGATAAAAAAAGTTATGAAGGCACTAAATATGGAAATAAAAATTATAAGTTAGTGTATAAGTGGATTTTTGAACACAAATCACCTTGGATTCTGTATAAATGTCTACTGAGGCATATTAATTTGGAACTGAGAGATGGTTAGTTGGCTAGGACAGAGTTTTCAATGGCTGACCACTGATTTACAGTAAAGTGAGGAATTATAGCTTAAGCTGTAGACGGTAGAGTCTGGGGTCACACACTGGAATAAATCACTCCACATGAACTTGATCTGTCGGGGGTTGGATGGGTTAGGGTGTGGTTCTCATGAGGTCAAGGTCATTACTCCACCTTGTACTGCTGACTGCCTCTCAAAAGCCCTACTCAGTGGCCCAGGGGAGAGAGCAATGTTGAGGGATCAATATTGTTTCATCACTCCTACTAAAAGATCAATTCAAAGGACCTGCATTTGAATTGGGTAAATAGTTTATACTAGAGAAATGGTTCATGAGACTTGTTGGTATTTAGGAGCTGGGATTGTTAATTCAGTGTTTTAATCAGTTTTATTAAAATATTCTTTCATGTATAATAAACTGCAATCATTTAAAAAATTACAGCTCAATGAGTTTGGAAAGAATGTATACATCTGAAACCAACACCAAGAAACATTACATTTCCAGCATCCTAAAAGTTTCCTCATTTCCTTTAGCAGTTAATTTCATTCCTACATATAGTATTATAAAGTGGTGATAACAACTTTTGTCAAAATTGGTATTTCATAAACTGGATTGGGGAGAGAACATCAGAATCACAATGGAAATTTTTCCAAAATGCACACACCTACCACCCTGTTTTTTTATCCCCCCCACCTTCATCCTAGATGCTGAGATTCCCATGTTTCTCTGGTTGAGAACCCAGACAAAAATGCACAAATAATGCATATGGAAACTGCATGTTCATTTTTGCTTTCATCTCTGCATCTCTTTGGGAATCTGAACTCTTAAGAAGGATGATTTTGAGAATTAAGGATAAAGAACATGATAAATTGCTTAGGGATGCTATCAAGAGATTTAAACATAAAAAACTTCATTTTATAAATGGGAAGACACTCTTAGATTAAATGACTAGACCAAGATCTCAGCTGGTAAATCAAATCTAGGTCTTCTTACTTGAAATCTACCCACGTTGCCTACTCTCTAGTGTTAAACTTGTGAGTCCTGCTGTGATTCAGTTCTCTGGTTGATTCATTTGGGAATTAAAATTTTAACTTTGCTTTCTTAGGAGATAAATGAAACACCTACCTTTCTAGTCAGGAAAAAAGAGTATACGGCATATACATATATTGTACAAATGGATTCAACCAGAATGAAATTGAGTTAATAATCAACACGTTTGTCCTTACATAGAACAATGTTATAATTGGCTACCCAGAATGGATTTTGTACCTTTGTTGTAGTTGTAGACACTCAGAAAATATTTATCCCAATTTTTGGAAATTTACCAAGGAACAAGTAATCTAAAATGTAAATGACCTCCGAGTCATTTACATTTGGTTTTGGAATAGGTTTTGGTACTTTTACATGTGGTAGCATTGGGCATGTTAGCATACTCAGGGCCCATACTTTGTCAAAATGCCATCATCACTCAGTTTCTGCTGCACAAAGGCTACTTCAGGAAACAGAAGTCTCTGTCATCGGACTAGATATGGTTGTGCCCTGCTGGGTGTGGGTCATGTGGGGGCTCTGAGAAGCCAGTCTGTTCCTCTAGCTTAACTCATGAATTAAAGGCAGGCCAGTGCTATCTTTGGCCCTTTGCTGCTCAACTTCACACTAATGTTGATCCTACACTTGGCATTGACCATATGTGTCTTTCTCCTATGGTGAGTGGACACAGAGACTCACCCCCTTCTTTTCTCTCAAGTTTAGAGCCAAACTTCCTGAAATTGTATTTCATGTTTTATTCCCACCCTGGTCCTACAAGGCCCATCAAGGATAGTGGAGGACAGCTCTCCCATAGGACTACCCCTGCTATAAGGCAGGTAAGAGAGAAAGAGGACATCCACTTCTCTTCCAAACGCTCCATCTACTAGCTCCATAGGCCATCATTATGCCCCAGATATATCAGAGCATGTTCTTGAAAACTGAGTGAGTGATGAGGACAGGGGGGCACTCAGGTTTTTTGGAAGTCAGGGCATGAGGCCAACAGATAGATGTTTGGGAAGTTCACAACCAATCTGAACCACCTGATGGACAATTTAGATAATGTTGGGAAATTGTTCAGTCCTGCCCCTCCCCCCTGCCCCATATATTCTAAACCTAGTAGTGTGCTGAATCTGTTTTTTTGGGGGGCCAATTGTAAAATATTCAGAAATTTTGTGAGCAGGATATTAAAACCAGTAGTTTAAAATTTGCCATGGTGGCTGTATTTATACCATGGAAGTGAGCAAATGCTATGGATCAGGGCTGCCTCCCCAGTTACCCTTCCTGGGCATTTATAGCCCCACTGCTGCAGCCATTACTGGTGTTGAGACTTTTCTTTCCATTCATTTTCTGATAAAACCCACTGCAGAAAAAAGAAAAGAGGCAGCTCAAGATAAGCTACTATTAATTTACTATACTATTCATATATTCCTTGGCTTATAAAGTACTTTATAAGTACTTTATAGTTTAGTTACATTTCTTGGCTGAAGTCTATCTAGAAAATAAAAACAAGCCACAAATAGCAGATAATAGACTGTAGAGAGGAACTACCCATGATCCACCCATGGGACTAGCCAGAGATGGAATGCTGTATATGTGATTCCAGGTGATTGTGATATGCAGGTAGTTTGGGAACCATGGCTTTGGGGTTATATTAAGCTTGAACAAACTGGTTAAACTTTGGAGCCTGTGTTCCTCATCTACAAAATTCACAATTCAATGGCTTAAGGTCTGTAAAAGTGTTTCATATAGTCAATGTTATGTAATTCAAAATGTTCCATTGTGTTGAAGGCAAATTATCTTTAAAACAGTGAGAGAAAAAGGTGTGTTTTAGAAAGCAGGAGGCAGTGTTTCCTGAAATCGTGGCATCTCGCATCATAGTCTATGTGTGATGACCTACATTTAGCTCACACAGAGGCCATTTGGGGCAGGAGTGCTGAAATGATTTGTCTGCTTCCGTTATGTGGTAAAGCAAAAAAGTCTGTGACTACAGTATTGTGACTCAGCGACTCCAGAAAGTGGAATCAATTACCTGATAGGTGCAAACTGTATAAGTATAACCATGAATCGGAGATCTTATCAGGTATGAGTCAGGCCATGCAAAGATAAAGGACCCACGTTAATTACTGATGAAAGGAAAGATAGTAAGGTTGGTTCCTGGATGAATGTGCAGCCAATATCAAAGATTTCCTACCGTGCTTCAAGTAATTTTTTAAAAAGATGAATTAGAACTTAAAGTTTTATAATTTCAAGAAGAAAAATCTAAACTAAATGTAAAATGCCACACATTGTGGAAAAATATAGAAGCTTTATATTCATACATTATAGTATAGTCATGGTTTGGGCTTATCACTCAGAAAAATTTTTCCCACAATGAGTACCGTTGCATTCGCTGTTCCCGTTAAAAATTATTTAGGTCAAAGCCGTTAAGGTTATGGAAAATCCAAAGAAAATTGAAAATTGGTTTGTATGACCATACTCACACTTTTGGTTCCAAAGAACCCATAATGTTAGAAACTTTAATTTGTAGTTTTGCAAGATGAAACATCTGGAGGGCTTTACTAACTAGGGAGTATAATCTGGCATAAACAATAGCCCTACATTAATCATAAATTAATTACTGTGAATGGTAGCTGATGTTAAAAACAGCACTGATCCATGCTCTAAGAACATGGCAGTTTCTTCCATTTAGAATTAAAATGTGGGGATCAAGAAAAAAATTTTCATTCAGATTTTAAAAATTTGAATAAACATAAAAATACAGAATAGTAGAGACTAATATACCAATATACCAATAGTTCTTTAGTCATTACTGAAATAACATAATAAAAATAAAAATTAAGAGCTAAATACTTGTGATTAGAGAAGCTCCTAGAAAAACATCTGATGATCCTCATTTTATAAACTGTGATTATGTTCATTCATTCACTCATTTATTAAAACTGCAAGCAAAATTTGCACAGGTATTTTCTGCCATGCACAACACATTAATCTCAGTGTCTCTTCAGGTAATCATCCACTTAATCTTAAATCCATCACAAATTGAAAAATAAGTTACCAGACATTTAGCAATTGTTTTTTGTTAATTCCATATAAGGAGAAAGATCATTTTTCACTCATGCGTCACGAATTTTCAAATTTTCTATGACAACTATTTTCCATTTCTTCTCTCTGAAGGTCAGCATATCCAGCAAGCGAGTCTTCCTCTTCTTTTCTGGCATCAGGTTCCCTTTGTTAAACTCCTAGTTCTTAATAATGATAAACCCAAGTCACAATAAAACAGTGTGTATGGTTTGTGTGTGCGTGTTATGTGTTTACATGTGTGTTAACAACACCAACACACAGCCATGTATCATTTATTGCAGGTGCATTAATTAAAAGAAAACTGTAATAAGTCTTGTAAGCTTCTCCCTCTGCCCACCTGCTTTAAAAAGTGTTTGCCCTATCTTTGCCTTCTGGTTTTCCATGGGTCCAAGGCATTGGTTAACTTTAAAACTCGTCTTTTCTGTGGCCTCTGCAAGGTGTCTCAAATCCAGACGTGGCGATGATACAAGATCAAATGTGTTAGAGTATCTTACCATATTTTTCTCTGGCTGAATGAGTAAACTTCCATAAGTCTTCCTATAATAGATTTTCTTTAACAATCTTAACAAGGCCACAAAGAAGCTGAGAAAAAGAAATATCCATCAGTGTTTGTTTTAACAGCTTATACGCTTGAATCTGACCAAGAGTGTTTGAATCTTGATTCTGCCACTTCTTAGCTGTGTGACCCTGAGCAGGTTGCCTAATTACTCTGAGCACCAATTAGGGAGTATGTTAAATAGGAATAATAATACCTTGTCTCAAACGGTTATTGTGAGAAATAATTTTAAGCATGTGAAGCACTTAGTGCTGGCACATGGAACTCAATAATTGTAATTACTACTATTTCTAGCTTATTTGATAAAATTGCTCTATTTTTAAAAAGGTGAGGGATTCCAGGAGGAATAGAAATTATTTTAACTTAGTATTTTAAGCAAGTGATACAGGAATTTAGGGCAGTGGCCAAATTGCCAGGAGGGCCAACCCTTACAGGCGTATTATGGCGTTGTCATCTTTTTGTCCAGACCTCAAGCATTCTCTCCACTGACTCCATCTTACCACCCATCTGAATGGGACTTGAAAGAGAAGTTAGAGAAAAGACAGAGGATGCTTTTCATATTGAAAACAACTACAGAAAATGCATGTACTCTGGAGATTAATCAGAGAAGTATCCAGTAAAGAGGTGTATTATTAAACCGGCTACCATGCTGGCTAACTGGAGCGTAGTACAGCTGAGAACATTCTGGGAGCTCATATCTCAGCACCAAGGGTTGGGGAGCACTGTCAGTCACTGGCTGAAGGATGCTGGGATGGGGAGGGAAGTGAATAAGCATTAATAGCATAAGTGCCCTGGCAACTGCTGCTGGAAGAAAGGGATGAGAAAGCCCTCAGGCCGAGGAGAGCAGGGGCTGCAGTTGGAGGTCAGCAGAGGTGCACTATGAAATCTGGGGGGCAGAGGGAGGGGCACTCCTAGTGTCTGAAGTCAAGTTCTAAAAGTCTGAGGACCATCCCATACCTACTGGCCTTGTGAAAATGGGTATATATTTTTTAAATATTGTATTAGCTTGTTAGGGCTGTCGTGACAAAGTATCACAGACTGGGTGGCTTAAACAACAAAAAGTTATTTTTTCACATTTTTGGAGGCTAGAAGTCTGAGATCAGCTAGTTTGGGGCAATGGTGTGCTGGAGCTGGCTGCACCTGCTCGTGGGAACCAACTGTGGCACCGTCAATATTCTCACTTTGAGAGCTTGAAATTGGCCATGGAGGGAATCTTTATACTGCAGACATTGGAAATTTTAACAAATCAAGACTTCTCCTCTTGGAGAACTGATTGATAAACATTTACCAGCACACCACTGATTTGGGAACTATGAGAAGAAAGGGGATCTCTGTTTCACTCCCTAGGTAGAGTCTAGAGAAGTGGCAACCCTTTGGAAATCTGTCTAGCCCATGTTTGACAAAAAGTAGGAATGACTGCGGCTGATTTCAGTAGAAAGGTTGTAAGACAAACAGTACCCCAGAATTTCCCATGGCCGCCGATGGCGTGAGAGAGCACTCAAATTTATCCTGTGCTTTTGAGAAGGGCTCAGATGTAATTGAAATGGAGCCATGTCTGTGGGCTTTGATGATCACCAATCAGCCAGGAAGATGTATATCTCAGCAGATAAAAGTGTGGTGACAATAGAGGACTTAGTTTCCTCCTTGCCCTCACTGGTGAGCAGGAATGATAGAGAAGTGAGAGAGATTCATAATTGATTGTGATGACTTGGACTCCATTCTACCACCCACCTGAATGGGACTTGAAAGAAAGTTAAGTCCCGTTATAGAGAAAAATGAGTGAAATGTGATTTTTTGCACACATGAGTTTGTAGCCTGAGCTTTAGACTCACCACTTGACCTGTTAAGAAAGTCATAAGAGCCCTAACCAGTTTGGCTCAGTGGATAGAGCATCGGCCTGCAGACTCAAGGGTCCCGGGTTCGATTCCAGTCAAGGGCATGTACCTTAGTTGTGGGTACATCCCCAGTAGGGGGCGTGCAGGAGGCAGCCTCTCGATGTTTCTCTCTCGTCGATGTTTCTAACTCTATCCCTCTCCCTTCCTCTCTGTAAAAAATCAATAAAATATATTTTTTTTAAAAAAAGAAAGTCATAAGACCCCGTGGGGTTTCTTTGCACAACTAGTTGAGAACCACTTCTCGAAGCCTTTTAGTTGATAAGGTTCTAAACATTTGGTAAGTAAAAGCAACACAGTATTAATAAACTTGGGATATCTTTTTGAAAAAATCATTTCCTTGAGTGATGTGGTGGTTTAGCATATAGGCTGTGGAGTTTGACTTTCTGGGTTTAGGTCTTCGTTTTGAAATGTTGATGTCATCTCTTAGGCAAGTTATTGAATAGTTCCATACACATTATTGAATAGCTCCCATGAGTAGTTCCATACACAGTGACTTGTACACAGCAAACTCTAGCTATTATTGGAAGAGAAGTAACAGGAATCAAGGCATTTTATGTGACTTGTCCTTGGCCTACATTATTGAATTAAATTTTCAGAACAATCTTATGAATGTTGTCTCCTGCAAGTAAAAATTATTAAGGCTGACACTGTAGAAAACAGTATGTAATTTCCCGCCAAAATTAAAATGGAACTCCCATTTGACCCAGTAATCCCACTTCTAGGAATTTATCCCAAGAAATCAGAAATCCTAATCAAAACGAATATATGCACCCCTATGTTCATAGCAGCACAAGTAGCTAAGATTTGGAAAGAGCCTAAGTGCCCATCAGTAAATGAGTAGATTGCAAAAAGGTAGTACATCTACAGAATGGAATACTACGCTGCTGTAAAAAAGAAAGAACTTTTACCATTTGCAACAGCATGGATGGAACTGGAGAGCATTATGCTAAGCCAGTTAGAGAAAGACAAATATCACATGATCTCATTCATTTGTGGAATATAATGAACATAAACTGATGAACAAAAATAGAGCCAGAGACATAGAAGCATCAAACAGAGCATCAAAACTCAGAAGGAAGGCATGGAAGGGAGGAGGGGGTGGGGTAAGAGATCAACCAAAGGACTTGTATGCATGCATATAAGCTTAACCAATGGACACAGAAAATAGGGGATGAGAGGATGTGCTGGGGGGTGGGAGTGGCTGGGGAGAGGTCAATGTCGTGGAGGGGGGGGGTGGGAAGGAGACATATGTAATACTTTAAATAATGAAGAATTTAAATTAAAAATTATTGAGGCTGAGCGATACTGAAATCCAAACTCAGACTTTAAAATTACAAAACCGTGTAGGTTCCTCTCCACTGCAATGAAGAAATAAGTGGACAAGGGGCACCTACATCTCATATCAGTGACAAATTGATAATTGAATTGTTGTTAAACTGCCCTAGCCGGTTTGGCTCAGTGGATAGAGCGTTGGCCTGCAGACCAAAGGGTCCCAGGTTCAATTCCAGTCAAGGGCACATACCTGGGTTGTGGGCTCGGTCCCACGTGCAGGAGGCAGCCAATCAATGATTCCCTCTCATCATTGATGTTGCTATCTCTCTCTTCCTCTCTGAAATCAATACAAATATATTTTAAAAATTGTTGATAAACTAACTGCAAGACATTCTGATTCTAAAGTCATGAGGAGCTACATAAAATCTTTTTGACTTTTGAAATGTAAATGAAAAACTAAAAGGTTTTTTTTATTAGAGAAGAATATAGAAACCAAGTTTATTCTAAACAAAGAAAGCTCAACCACTCAGTCTAAGAGAGGTGTAACCATAGACCCATGTATTCATTTTTATTTAAAATAAATATCAGAAAGCTTACTCTAAATTACATACTACTTTATTTTTACAAAGAATTCATAAATTAGTGAAGGTAGTCACACTAGGTATTGCATATAGCTGTATTTTTGCCATGCCCGGGGAAAGCCCAGCTGGCTGTCCTGTGGAGCCTGAGAATAAGACACCACTACTCATCTGGTGGCAGCTACATGAATGCCACAGGAGTGACATCAACAGATACATAGACACACCCAGGCTGAGGGGCTTGTCCTTAAAAGTACAATCCCGTGCTATTACCCATATCTAACAGGCAAAGTTCCACTTGCTTCTCTGAGACAGGGTTTAAATGAAAGGAGGTACAAGTTAAATAATTAGGTTGCACCATAAGAAATGGCCAGTTTTTCAGATCCCAAATCAATTTATGTAGTTCAAACTGCTGATTAGGTTAGCACTTCAACCCCAGACTAACCCCTCTTCTTCTGCAAAGTAGAGGATTATAATTACGTATCATAATAGGACGAGGAGTCCTTGTTGCTGTAAGCACTTATACTAACTGAGCCTAAGGGTTTTATATGTATTAATTCACTTAGTACCACAATAACCCTATGAAGTAAGAACTATCATTATTTCCATTTGAAAGATTTATCAGGTTATATATATGGTAGCTTTGAGCTTTGTATTAAATGCTCTACATGAGTGAACTTATTACCTATAAGATAAATACTACTGTTTTCTATATTCTTTAGAGGAGGACCCTGAGGTGAGAGAGGTTCAGAAACTTTCTGAGGTTCTCAAAACTAGTAGAGGGCAGAGGAAGAATTTGCAATGAGGCTGATTCAGTTTTGGGCCTCAGAGTGTGACCATGAAGCTATTCTTGTTCATTCCGTTGCCTTTCTGTCCCGCCTCTCCCAATCAAAGCAGCCTCCCCCATCCTCTCTGGTGCTACCACCAGTCTCACTACAGGCGTGATAAACATCCTTGCACACACCTACATTGCAAATGCTTTTTGAAAACTCAGCATTTCCAAACTGCTTGGGAAACTAGGTCAATCAAGGGCATTGATTCCAATAAAGGGCTTACTAAATTTGGCCTCCGTGCAAAACTGTGAAAGGGCCATAGACACACCACTGGAGTGAAGTGTGCTAAATGGGATTCCCAGATAAGCACCAGCCTCCTAGAGCTTGTGATGTCTCAGACGATAACAGATAAACGCCCCTGCACTGGTGTGTCAGTGAAGTGATTTCTCTGGGTAATGGTTCAATTCTTAGTCACAAAGTGTGGTATTTACTGAGTTACCTCTAGGATACAGATATTACTGTTACCGTAAACAATGGAATGAGATAATTGAAAAAGCAAATTGAAGAACAATGCAACAGCTAAAGCCAAACTGCTCATATCTGTTATATGACTCGTATTAAAAAGATAAGAGACAACAAGTGTTGGTCAGGCCATGCAAAAAAAAGGGAACGCTTGTGCACTGTTGCTGGGAATAGAAATTGGTGCAGACACTATGGGAAACAGTATGGGGGTTTCTCCAAAAGGTTAAATTAGAACTACTATATGATCTAGCAATTTCACTTCTGGGTATATGTGTGAGTAAGATGAAATCACTGCCTTGAAGAGATATATTGTACCTCTAAGTTCATTGCAGCATTAGTCACAATAGCCAAGACATAGAAACAACCTAAGTGTCCATAGATGGATGAATGCATAGAGAAAATGTAGTGTATATATACAATGGAATATTATTCAGCTAACAAAAAGCAAATCCTGCTTTTTATAATGATTTGAATGAACCTTGAGGGCATCACACTAAGTGAAATAAATCAGAGAAAGACAAATACTGTATGATCTCACATATGTGGAATTAAAAAAAAGCCAAACTCATAGAAATAGAGAGGAGAAGAATGCTTGCCAGGGGCTGGAGGGTCGGGGAAATGGGAAGATGTTGGCCAAAGGGTACAAACTTTTAGCTGTAAGATTAGTAAGTCAGGGGACCTAATGGACAGTGCAGTGACTATAGTTATCAATACTGTATTATATACTTGAAAGCTGTTAAGAATGTAGATCTTCCCTATGTTCATAGCAGCACAATTCACCATAGCTAAGATCTGGAAACAGCCTAAGTGCCCATCTGTAGATGAATGGATTAGAAAACTGTGGTACATCTACACGATGGAATACTATGCTGCTATAAAAAAGAAGGAACTCTTACCATTTGCAACAGCATGGATGGAACTGGAGAGCATTATGCTAAGTGAAATAAGCCAGTCAATGAAGGAAAAATACCACATGATGTCACTCATTTCTGGATAATAAAGACCATTATAAACTTATGAGCAAAAATAGATACAGAGGCAGAGCTGCCTCGAACAGACTGTCAAACTACAGCAGGAAGGCCGGGGAGGGTGGGAGGGCAGGAGAAGGGTGGGTAAGAAATCAACCAAAGGACTTGTATGCATGCATATAAGCATAACCAATGGACATAAGACACTGGGGGGTAGGGGAGACCAGGGGATTGTCAAGGGCGGGTGGAAAAAAAAGGAGACATATGTAATACTCTTTGTAATACTTTAAGCAATTAAAAAAAAGATATTAAAAAAGAATGTAGATCTTAAATGTTCTCACCTCAAAAAAAGGTGAAGTGATGAAGATTTTAACTAATCTTACTGTGTAATCATTTCACAATATGTACATGAACAAAACATCACATTGCATACCTTGAACATACATATGTTATATCTCAAAACGTATTAATAAATCCGGGGGGTTAGGGGGAAGCCAAGCTGCTATTTGCACTTGTACTTAAAAGATTTTCTTTTTTTCATCCAACTCTCAACCCCCACCAGCAAAGAAAAAAACAAAACAAAACTCATAAACACAGACAATAGTATGCTGATTACCAGAGGAAAAGGGAGGTGGGGGAGGTAAAAGAGGGTAAAGGGGGGATAAATGGTGATGGAAGGAGACTTGACTTGGGATGGTGAACATACAATACAATATCAAAATGATGTATTACAGAACTGTACACGTGAAACCTATATAATTTTATTAACCAACTAGTGGCCTGGTGCATGAAATTTGTGCACATTAAAAGGGAATTAATTAGAGGAAATATTTTAATATTGCTATTTGTCCTTTCTCTATTGTAGATGTGTCAGAGATGAAAAAAACATGTATATGAAAATCTTCCTCCTGTCAGAGTCTGGGGCATGCTGCGGGACCAGAGTCAAGTCCCCGCCCACCCACACATGCCTCAAAATTGCGTGAGACCCAGACCCTGCTGGTTCCATCCCATCAAGCCCCGCAGGGCAGGGGGCACAGCCTCAGGACCCCCTCAAACCCCGCGGGGCAGGGATGCAGCCTCAGGTTCCCTGTCAAGCCCTGCCAGGCGGGGGCCCAGCCTCAGGTCCCCTGGCCTGGCACTGGGGTGGGGGGGCATCACCTTAGGTCCTCTGGCCTGGTCTCAGGTCCCTGGCCCCAGCACGAGGGTGTGAGGGTGTGACGACCATTTGCATATTAGCTCTTTATTATATAGGATGTCACTCTGATAAATTCAATAAAAAATAAAAAATATATAGATCTTTGATAAACTTTTTAATGATTGATAACTTGACTGGAATGTGTTTTGAGATTTGATCGGTTATTAATAAAGTTGAAATATTTAGTCTTTTTCTTAAAAAAAAAAAAAAAAAAGATTTTCTGAAGCCAAATGATTGAACTGCTTTTAAAGGCTTAACTGAGTTCAAAGATGTCTACCCTCCATTGAGATTTTCTCCCACACGTGGTTAAATTGCTGTAAGTGGCTTACTCCTCCTTAACGGAGTAGCCTTCTAGGCCCGAAACATAAAGAATAGGTTTCTTTGAAAGAGTTGTCACACTAAAAACCGTATCTTCAATCCCAGAACTGTGCAAATGACGGCTTCACCCTCTTCAATTTAAATCTGGGTTGACATGAAAAATGAAATGACAGGGAGATCGTGAAATTTTTGGTAGCCTTCTTTCAAAACTGCATTGCCTCTGCATGATATTTTACCTGGCAAGCTAGAGGACAACAGGCCCCCTGGAGCACAGGCCAAATAATATTGATGGTTACCATTTAGTAAGTCCTGACTATGTAGCAGGCATTGTGCTAAGTGTCGGTATGTGCATAATTTAACCAGTTACCACCTTTGTTTTGCAGTTGAGGAAACTGAGCTTTACAGATACTGAGTAACTAAGCCAAGTTCACATCCTGTAATTAAGTCTGAAATTTAAGCCCAACTGACTTTGGGGACCTCAGTCTTGGGCAGCATGGTATATAGCCTCTCTTAGAAAAACATAACCAGTAAACAATTAGACTGAATCCACCAGACTGTAGAGTTCTGCTTTGTTCAGCATTCCTGCCCAATAGAACCCAGATTCCTTTTCTTGGGTGAGGGATTGCAAGCGCAAACCCAATACTCCCATATCCCGACTTCCCTTCAAATATGGAGTCTTCCTTTGATCACAGTCCTGTGCTTGAAGATCCTTGAACAAGCCCATCCTACAAGCAGGGACTCCTATGTATCTGGCATGTGATAACCCCTCCCACAGTGGGAAAAAGAGGTTTTGAGGGGCTTGGTTAGACGTTTACCTGAGGATGTGATTTTCATTTGTTGCAATAAGGGAAGAGACAGAAGCATAGGTTATTTTTCATTCTCCATATTTTATTCTGTGTCAATATTATATTTCTTTAACATTTTATTTTTTAATTTAAATTCTTTATTGTTTAAATTATTACATGTCTCCTTTCCCCCCATTCCCAGCACCCCCCCCCCCCCAGCACATGCCCTCACCCCCTACTGTCTGTGTCCATTGGTTATGCTCATACACATGCATACAAGTCCTTTGGTTGATCTCCTACCTCCTCCCCCATCCCTGCCCCCACTTTCCCTCTGAGGTTGGACAGTCTGTTCGATGCTTCTATGTCTCTGGCTCTATTTTTTTTTAAAAATACATTTTTATTGATTTCAGAGAGGAAGGAAGAGGGAGGGAGGGAGAGAGAGAGAGAGTGAGAGAGAAATATCCATGATGAGAGAGAATCATGGATTGTCTGCCTCCTACAAGTCCCCCACTGGGGATCCACAACCCAGGCACGTGCCCTTGACTGGAATTGAACCTGGGACCCTTCAGTTCGCAGGCCGACGCTCTATGCACTGAGCCAAACCAGCTAGGGCCTGCCTCTTATTTTTTTTTTTTCCTTTTCCCCCCCCAATCAAAACAAACTTTATTAACATATATGTATATGTAAAATGAAATATTTATATAAATCAAGTATGTTCTCAGAATTATAGGAACTAACCCAATGTTTTTCAAGTTCACATAACCTAGAAGTTCCACTTCTAGGTATATACCCAAAAGAAATGGAAACATGTTCACACAAAAAACTTGTACACAATGTTCATAGCAGCGTTATTCATAAGAGCCTCAAACTGGAAACAACCCAAATATCCATCAACTGATGAATGGGTAAACAAAATGTGGTATGCCCATACACTAGAATATAGCATACATAAAACTCTAAAATGTTATGCTAAGTGAAAGAAGCCAGTCACAAAAGACCAGATATTATGACTGCATTTATGTGAAATGTCCGCCCCCCCCCATCCCCACCCCCACCCATAGGCATATCCCTGGTGGCATAGCCATACAGAAATCAGATTAGTGACTGCCTGGGGCTAGGGCGGGAGGACAGGGAGGGGGCACTGGGAAAGGGTTATGGGTTTAAAGTCCTACAATTGGCTCCTCTCTGAGAGGGGGCGTGGTTAGGTCCTGGGGGCGTGGCTGGACTCTTGGGCGGGAGGAGCCAGCTTAAAGCCTGGCTGAGGCACAGCGGCCCACACTGTGGTGGCTGTTACCTGTGGAGGCATGGAGGCGTGCGCTTGCCTCTGCAGCGTGGGCTCTTCACGGGGATGTCGGTGTCCTAAGAAGCGCCAGCGCCCAGCTGAGATGGCAGCGGCCGATGGCAAGCCGGCCCCAGCAAAAAAGCACATCGAGGGGGATGTGGCAGCGCGGTGCTGTGCGGGGAGTGGAGGAATTGCGAGCCCCATGCCGGCCCCACACTGCTCGCTGCAGGACCTGCCGGTGGAGATGCTGGTGGAGATCTTCACCTGGGTTCCCGGCACCGACCTGCCCAGACTGGCCCAGGCCTGCACCAAATTCCACCACATCCTGCACATCGACCGCATCTGGAGACAGCGCTGCCAGGAGGAGTTTGGCGTTCGTGCAAACTTGCAGAACCTGGAGATGATCGGTATGTCTTATCGAGAAGTCTATGCGAAGCTGTTCCCATACAGAAACATTTTGGGATTGTGGCAGCTAGATAATGAGTACTATAGAACACTAGTGAATGTAGTGGTGGACGGCTTATGCATTACTGGTTGGAAATACAGGCCTTCCCTTCACACCCATGTGGGTGGCCCAATACATTTCAAGCCCTCGTTCAGAATTCGGCTGACGGAGAGGAAATCAGCCGCGGTGGAGTGCATGGAAGGCCTCGACAGCAGGCCCCACAAGCGCCACATACAGATTCGGAAGGACAGGTTCACCACCCGGTGCAAGAACACAGACCACGGGACGGATTTACCAACGTGGCTTAGGGAAGAGGGGGGGCTGGTGCTGGAGGACAGACAGCAGTATAACTGGCTGACCTACCGCCGCCTCTACCTCCCGCCGAGCCACCCGGACGACCTCATCAGGCCAGGCCTCTTCCAATACTACTACGATGCCTTCGGCCTAAAGATCGCCATGCTCAGCTTCCATGGGAAGTATGCCAGGGTCACCAAGATCGCGGGGATCTCCAAGAAGACGTTAGAGATCCACCTCCTGCGCCGCATCCAGCTGCGAGATGGCGAGATCTTCCGCAACTTCGATGAGCTCTCCCGCGTGGTCCGGGAGATTGACGAGCAGGTGATCCGGGAGCAGCAGCAGCAGCAGCAGCAAGAAAACGGGACTGAGGAAAGCGCCGGGGAGTCTGGGGCTGCAGCTTTGGAGGAGCAGCCTGTCCCATTTGTTCTGCCTGCGGGCGTGCGCTCCAGTGACCAGAACTACCCCGCCACCTGCAGGATGTGTTTCTATGGCGTGGACACTATTACCTTACCTGGCTTAGCCTACCACGGGCGCTTCCCTGGAGTCTTCATCCTGTTCGACGAGAACCATTTCGGGTTCATCTGGCTGGAGGCGAAATACTTCTTCCTGTGCGGCAGAGTACAGAACAGCTTCCAGAATGTGGAGGCACCATCCCCGCAGGCTTTCCTGGAGATGCTCAAGAACATTCAGTCCATGCCCTAACCGGTTTGGCTCAGTGGATAGAGCGTCGGCCTGCGGACTGAAAGGTCCCAGGTTGGATTCCGATCAAGGGCACATATCTTGGTTGCGGGCACATCCCTAGTAGGAGGTGTGCAGGAGGCAGCTGATCGATGTTTCTAACTCTCTATCTCTCTCCCTTCCTCTCTGTAAAAAATTAATAAAATATATTTTAAAAAATGAGTTGTATAAAGATAAAATAAAAAACATTCACTAGAATGTTTAAAAATTGGACCCCTCATACATTGCTGGTGGAAATGTAAAATAGCGGGGCCATGTTGGAAAACGAGAGTCACCAGATGGCCCAGAAGTTCCACTTCTAGGTACATACCCAAAAGAAATGGAAACATGTTCACACAAAACTTGTACACAATATTCATAGCAGCGTTATTTATAAGAGCCTCAAACCGAAACAACCCAAATATTCATCAACTGATGAATGGGTAAACAAAATGTGGTATGCCCATACACTAGAATATAGCATACATAAAACTTTAAAATGTTATGCTAAGTGAAAGAAGCCAGTCACTTATTTTTCTTTAGTTCACCCATCCTATGTCCCAGCCATTTTGAACATTTATCATTTCCTCCAGAGCCATGCTTTGCTTACCTACCAGCATTCATGCATATTCCTTAGATTTATTTAGATTTGATAATCTCTGGTGCTGGAGTTGTCACTTTACTCTCTAAACATCAGTTTCCTTTCATTCAAAATGAGAATAATAATACCCACATCACTGAGTTAAAGTGAGAATCAAATAAGACAATTCATATACAACACTTAGCACAATAAAGGTGGCTATTAATAAAATACTTTCCTATTGCAGGATCATTAGTCAGGGATCCACACTGTAGTTTTTGCATGTGAACAACTGTCTTCATTTAGCTCTGGATCATACTCCATTTTCAGTTTTGAAATCCTGGAGAACCCATCTTTGAATCGTAATTTCTGTATTTCCTGTCCCTTATAGAAGAACTTTTTCTTCCAATAAACTATTTGAGTAGCCATCACACTTATGGAATATATCAATTTTTAGTGCACATATTGATATATTTAAATTCCTTATTATGAACTAAGTTATCAGGTCCTTAATTATAGGGCCATGTCTTAAAGCCTTTTTATCTCTACAGTTTCTTAAAAGAACAAGAGCTCAGTCTAGCTGGCGTGGCTCAGTGGTTGAATGTCAACTTATGAACCAGTAGGTCATGGTTTGATTGCCAGTCAGAGCACATGCCTGGGTTGTGGGGTTCAATTCCCAGTGGAGGGTGTGCAGGAGACAGCCAATCAACGATTATCGCTCACCATTGATCTTTCTACCTCTTTCTCCTTTCTTTTCTGAAATTAATAAAAATATATTTTTAAAAAATTGAAAAGAAAGAACAAGAGCTCAGATAAATCTGATTCTGATGGTGATGACAATTGCTTTCCCTTGACCATGACTTTAAATTTCCCAAGGTAATGCCCTGATTTTCAAACTTTTATTTCAGCCATGAAACCCTATTGGTGATACAATATTACAGAACTGCAGTAGATATTACAGTTCATAGCTGAGCTACTCTCCATGAAATAGGGGAGGGGCTCAGAGTGGTTCACTTTCCATCTCTCCATCCCCTATTCACAGAGTGACAGGACTCTAGGAGTCAAAGGAGCTGGCATGGAGTCTTCCTCAAAGACAAGGCAGGTGAAGATCTTGGTCATGTCACTTTAACCATAACAAAATGTGGTATGCCCATACACTAGAATGGTGGTATGCCCATACACTAGAATTCTCCAAAACAGAGAATTGTTTGAAAAATGGAAGTAAGAAGGCAATACAAACATATTGGCATTAATGCTGTTGCTTTACATTTTAGAGTGAGCGAAGCTCTCTGCGGTCTTATATCCTTTGTGCTCAAATGTGGTGTGACATGAGAAAGAAAAATTGACAGTGTCCTGATTTAAAAAAAAAAATCTCGTTGGGTAGAAGGCATAGGCTTGGAAGAGCTAGTCTAGCTTCAAGTGTAGTAGAAAGGAGAGGAGTGGATTGGGGACATCATTTCTACAAGTCTAGGAATTGGCCTACACACCTTCCTTCTCTTTTCCTCTACCCCCTAGTCCTCTCCCACATTCTCCTTTTCTTCTCATTTCCCCCATTCCCATTTTAAAAGGGCTCCTATACTGACCTTAGGGAAGGGCAGATGACTAACACAGGATAACATTCCTGGAATATTTCTCAAGTATAAATGACTCAATTTCAGGTATTTTCATATATTTAGAAATACCAAAACCAGGTGTTGCCTCATCAACATAGAGCTGCCCATAGGGACAGAATTGTTGTGAAAAAACAATGGGAAGATGACCAGGTTTTTTAAATAGTATGGCCCTGTATGGGTGTAAGTCACCAGCAAAGAATCTTGTGAAGGTTTGAATTTGCTTTTTTCCTCCTATCTGGCTCACCATGCTTTCTCAGGCTGGATGCTGAATAGTAAGCTAATGTCCTTGTCATCTCCTTCAGGGACAATGTTTGATAGAGCCAGGGCTCCCCGATGGTGGCCTGGAGCATTCTCCTCCACCCATTTTCCTGAATGCTCACAGAGCAGGAAAAGCATGTTCTATCTTATTAGATTTCAGAGATGTGGACATGGTACAATATTCCTGATTCAAAATTGTCAGCTAAAAAGAGAGGACTAAAGTATTGGTTAAGTAATTTTGAAAAGATATTGAGTGAAAAGGGAATAAAATAATTGCAAGGGCTTTGATCAGGAAGGCCGCTGTATTTCTTACCCATTATTCTTATTAAAAACGAATTGATTACATCTCTTTATATTCCCAATGAGAAGGTCATTGACATGCCTGGTATGAATGGAACCAGCTCAGGGTTTTTCTGAGTCAGGCAAAGAGAAAAAGGCACAGAGGGAGGTGGGGGAGGACTACTGTTTACATTTGGAGAAAAATAATTTAATACCTTGATATACCATGTAAATGGGCAAAAGAAATAAATGAAAAAGTCACACCAGAGAGAATTTAAAAAGCAAACACACTAACAAGTGTTCATTGTGCTGGGCTGCATATCTGGCGCTTTGGCTAGACGGGTCATGCTGTGCTGTCTGTTACTAAAACACATAGATAGGAAGGTACTGACATCAGGTCAGGCCTTGAGATATGGTCTCATGGCCCCTTCCCAGCACGCAGGCCTTCTTTCTCAGAAGTCCTGGAAGTCTCATTCCAAATTTGGGAGACAAAGGACTGGAAAAATTATAAATAAAGAGAGTTTCCTCCATATTGGGGGGCCTAGAATTTGAAAGACACATTTTTCTCTGGGACTCCACAAAATTTAATAATAAAATGTAACTTCCGTAGTCGGCACTGCAGTTCAGCCTCTCTTCGGCAGGGTGCTGTAACTGTAGTTGCTGGCCAGCTTAATAAAGGATCTTAAATTTAAATTCTGAGTCGGTGGTCTATCTCGCTGAGTGAACCCATCACATTCATCTTGTCTTATGTAGTTCACACAGCTGTGGGCTCTGGCTCTATTTTTGTTCATCAGTTTATGTTGTTCATTATATTCCACAAATGAGTGAGATTATGTGATATTTTTCTTTCTCCGACTGGCTTATTCCACTTAGCATAATGCCCTCCATGTCCATCCATGCTGTTGCAAATGGTAAGAGTTCTTTCTTTTTTACAGCAGCGTAGTATTCCATTGTGTAGATGTGCTACTTTTTTTTTTTTTTTTTTTTTTTTAAATTCACTCACCTGCTGTTGGGCACTTAGGCTGTTTCCAAATCTTAGTTATGGTGAATTGTGCTGCTATGAACTTAGGGGTACATATGTCCTTTCTGATGGGTGTTTCTGGTTTCTTGGGATATATTCCTAGAAGTGGGATCACAGGGTCAAATGGGAGTTCCATTTTAATTTTTTGAGGAAACTGCATTCTTTTTTCCACAGTGGCTGCACCAGTCTGCGTTCCCACCAGCAGTGCACGAGGGTTGCTTTTTCTCCACATCCTCTCCAGCACTTTTCGTTTGTTGATTTGTTGATGATAGCCATTCTGACAGGAGTGAGATGGTACCTCATTGTTGTGATTTGCATCTCTTGGATGATTAGTGACTTTGAGCATGCTTTTATATGTCTCTTGGCCTTCTGTAAGTCCACTTTTGAAAAGTGTCTATTTAGGCCCTTTCCCCATTTTTGATTGGATTGTTTATCTTCGTTTTGTTAAGTTGTATGAGTTCTGTGTAAATTTTAGAGATTAAACTCTTATCGGATGTAACATTGGCAAATACGTTCTCCCATGAAGTGGGCTCTCTTGTTGTTTTGTTGATGGTTTCTTTTGCTGAGCAGAAGCTTTTTATTTTGATGTGAAGAGGAAGGGAGAGGGTGAGACAGAAACATCAGTGATGACAGAGAATCATTGAACCTGCACCTCCCCCACCGGGGATCAAGCTTATAACTGGGGCATGTGCCATGACCAGAATTGAACTGTGACCTCCTGGTTCATATGTTGATGCTCAACCAATGAACCATGCTGGCCGGGCATATTTCTGCAATATATTATTTTATTTATTTATTTTTCTTTTTAGGACACAAAGTTTTCTTTAATTATTTTTTGGGGGTAAGGGATGCCATACTTCTACTCAATTAAGAGAAACATTTTTATCAGCACAGAAGTATTTTTTCCCCGCTTATCATGCCATGAATTCATAGGGGATTGGTTCCAGCACCTCAGGCTCCTTTCCATGGGTTCTCACACAGTGTGCTTCTCTTGGTGGAGCAGGCTGATGCTTCTGTTGAACCCAGGTACCTTTCTCTTTGGCTTCCTTCTTTTTCTGATCACTTTCCTTCACACATTTCAGGAAGCTATCTCAGCTCTTAATGTGCTTAATGTGTTCAATATGTACATTAATTCTCTTGGCAAGAATCTTGCTCTTAACTTGCTTGTTCACAACAATGCCCACTGCCATGGAAACACTTGTGGGGCATTCCTTTTTGAGCAGTGCCCATCCCCCTGATGCCACAATATCACCTTTCTTCTGGATTCATATGTATGTGGCCAAAGGAACAACTCCATGTTTTCTAAAAGGCCCAGAGAACGTACATTACCCTGAGCTAGTGCAGACTGCATAGGCCAGGGGTGGGAAACCCCTGGCACACGTGCCAAACATGGCACGCTAGTAACTTTTGCTGGCACGAGAAACCCTCTCTTATAATCTTCCATTTACAATTGTGAATCTTTGTTCTCAGTGATGAATTTTGTTAAGTCTCATAATGGGAGTAGCCCGATGGATGAAAGTAGTAGCTTGTGCATATCGCTGAAGGTCATGAAATATAAACCTGATGTAAAATCTCTGTCATCAGTGATGCAGAAGCAAAAGTCCCACTGATAATATCAAACGGAGCCATAAAGTTTTCTGTCGGACTATCAGTATACATGTATACATTAAAAAATAAATGTATTTTTCATCATCATATACTGTGTTTTTGTCGCTCGAATGAATTTTATTATTTCTTCAAGGTTCTTCACATACATACACCTTAAGAGATATCAAGTAGGCATAACATGTTCTTAAAAAATTAGGGTTTGCACGCAGAAGAATTTTGAGTCAGAGATTTTGCTGGTTTTGGCACGCACTCACAAAAAGGTTGCCCACTCCTGGCATAGGCTAAGGACCCAGTCCTGCAAGGCTGCCCCCATATCAGATGCCAGCTACAAGTAGAGGGATCCCAGGTTACCCAGAACACCCTTCTGTTCATTTTGGCTACAAATAGAGTTCCCATAATGCCCTTCTCCGATTCAATAATTTGTTATTATGGTTCACAGAACCCAGGGAAACACTTCACTTATTACTAATTTATTATAAAGAATATTATAAAGGAGAAACCAAGATGGTGGCATAGGTAAACAATGGAAATTGCTGCCTCCCACAACAACTTCAAAAATACAACGAAAAGACAAAACGGACATCATCCAGAACTACAGGAAGGCTGGCTGAGTGGAAATTCTACAACTAGAAGGAAAGAGAAAAGCACACTGAGACTCAGAGGAGGTGCAGAAGTAAAGTGCAGAGGTACGGAGGCTCGAGCACGTGCGGAAAGGGGCTGGCACCTGAGGGCACGGTTGTCTTTTTGAATCGAGAGGGAGTCACAAGCTCCTGACTGCTCTGAAATCCAGTTCTGGGAAGTGTCTGGGGACCCAGGACTCATAAAGGGAGAAACTGGACTGTTTGGCAGCGGGCAGAACTTGGAACTCAAGGGTGGCTTTCCCTCAGAGGTGCTTGCAGGGATTACCAAGACACTGAGACCCGGGGCCCCTTAGGGCAGGGCTGAGGACCAGCCATAGCTGCTTTACCCGCCCTGTTGATTCCCTGAGACCCCGCCCCACCCAGGCTGTGGCAGAGGCTTTTGCATATGAATGCCCTGGCCCTTTGCAATCTGATAATTACCTAACAAATTGCAGCTGGGCCTCATCTGGGCACCTCCAAACCCCAAAAAAGGAAGGGGAATCTGCAGATCTCTTCATAGCTCCTGCTGGATAGCCTCAGGCAGAGGCTAAATTAGCACCTCCTTAGTTCCAAGAGCCAGTGTACCCAGTGGTCAGAGTGGGACCATCCAGATTACAACTCCTCAGATCCATAAGGGACACACTCTGGGGGCAGACTCAGTGAGCACCAAAGCCCCACTGAAGCAAGTCTTGCCCCATAAGGGTGTCTTCAGCACAGAAGTTCTCCCACTGCAGACACAGCTGATTCTCACAGCCAATTGGCCTGGAGGGCAATTCCTCCCAGTGATACCTACAACAATCAAGGCTTAACTACAACAAGAGTGTGCACAAAGCCCACAGAGGGGTGCACCAAGAGTGTCCACCTCAGGTAATTGGGGAGGCTGAGCCACTGGGTCCTATAGGATACCTAGCACACAAAGCCACTCTACCAACACAGGGAAGCATAAAAAATGTGGAGACAAATAGGTCACAAATGACAGAAATGGAGGAAAGCAAACTCCTGGATATAGAGTTCAAAACACGGTTATAAGGTTTTTCAAGAATTTTCTGGAAACCGCCGATAAATTTAGTGAGACCCTGGATGCCGGGAGCCGGTCCATGCTTGCTGTTTCAAGGGACCTGGCATATATGGCATACTTTTCTTAATATGTTTGCTCACCTTCTTGGCACTATGTGTTTTAACCAAGGTCACCTCTCTGAGAAAGGTTGTTTCCCCATGTAGGAATTTTCCCCTGAAGTCAGGGAGGGGATGCCTCTCCTAGAAAGGTTGTTTCCCCAGGTAGGAATTTTTCCCTGAAGTCAGGGAGGGGATGAAACTCCTTAACTAAGTGCCAGGCGGGTAGTTAATCACTACAAACAATCATGCTTAAGCTACATAATCTTTACTTCCTGGAATGGAGATAAGAAACGCCCTAACCTTTGTAATAGAGATTGATAGGATTGAATCAACTGGTATAAATACAGATGTAACCAGACAGAGAGACAGAACTCAGGAGACAGAATTTAGAAGTCAGAACTCAGAAGACAGAACCTATGCGGAACCTGGAGATGGAGGAGCTTCGCTGGAGAGAACATAGCAAGGGATCCTGGACTGAACCTGACTGCAGAGGTTGGCAAGAGAGCCTGACTAGAACCTGGTGACTGAACCTGGCTGGAGAACCTAGCAAGAGAACATGGACACCAGAACCTCTCTGGAGATCCTAAGCAGAACCTCTCTGGAGATCCAGACCAGAACTTGGCTGGAGATCCTGGCTAGGCTGCTGATCAAATGAACGCTGTCTCCGTGTCATTCCTTCTTCGCCGACTCCGTCCACACCTTTGGGGACCCCTGGACCTGCTGGGGCAGGACCCTGGCACCTGGAGGATATGAAAAAAGACCAACTAGAAATTAAGCATACACTGACTGAAATAAAGAATAATATACAGAGATCCAACAGCAGACTAGAGGATCCCAAGAATCAAGTCAAAGATTTGAAATACGAAGAAACAAAAATTACCCAACCGGAAAAGCAAAAAGAAAGTAGAATCCAAAAATATGAAGATAGTGTAAGGAGCCTCTGGGACAACTTCAAGCATACCAACATCCGAATTATAGGGATGCCAAAAAAAGAGAGAGGGCAAGATATTGAAAACCTATTTGAAGAAATAATGACAGAAAACTTCCCCTACCTGGTGAAAGAAATAGACTTACAAGTCCAGGAAGCGCAGAGAACCCCAAACAAAAGGAATCCAAAGAGGACCACACCAAGACACATCATAATTAAAATGCCAAGAGCAAAAGACAAAGAATCTTAAAAGCAGCAAGAGAAAGACAGTCAGTTACCTACAAGGGAGTACCCATACGACTGTCAGCTGATTTCTTAACAGAAACTATGCAGGCCAGACGGGAGTGGCAAGAAATATTCAAAGTGATGAATAGCAAGAACCTACAACCAAGATTACTTTATCCAGCAAAGCTATCATTCAGAATTGAAGGTCAGATAAAGAGCTTCACAGATAAGGAAAAGCTAAAGGAGTTTATCACCACCAAACCAGTATTATATGAAATGCTGAAAGGTATTCTTTAAGAAGAGGAAGAAGAAAAAGGTAAAGATAAAAATTATGAACTCAAATACATCCATCAACAAGTGAATCTAAAAATCAAGTGAATAAAAAATCTGATGAACAGAGTAAACTGGTGAACATAATAGAACCAGAGGCATGAAAAGGGAGTGGACTGACAATTCTTGGGGGGAAAAGGGTGTGGGGGTGCAGAAAGAGACTGGACAAAAATCGTACACCTATGTATGAGGACAGTGTTGGGGGGGGCGTAAGGGCAGAGGGTGGGGTGAGAACTGGGTGGAGGAGAACTATTGGGGGAAAAAAAGAGGAACAACTGTAATAATCTGAACAATAAAGATTTAATTAAAAAAAGAATATTATAAAGGATACAATGATATGCAGAAGAAGAGGTACATAGAGAGAGGTCTGGAAGGGTCAAGCATAGCAGCTTCTGTCCCTATGGAGTTTGGTTAATGCCATGCCCTCAGTAGGTGGACACATTCACGAGCTTAAAATTCGTCAAACCCCTTTGTTTATATGGAGGCTTTATCACATAGGCACAATTGATTAAATCATTGGCCTCTGATGATTAACTCAGTCTCCAGCCCCTCTTCCCTGCTGGAAGGTCTGAGGGTTGAGGTTGAAAGTTTAAACCCTCCAATTCTGCCTTGATCTGGTTTCTCTGGAAACTAGCCCACACCCAGAAGCCATCTTTGAGCCCAACTAAAGGCACCTCATGAGCATACAAAGAAACATTCGTTCTTATCACTTCTGAGATTTCAAGGGTCTTAGAAGCTCTTGTGTCAGGAACCCGGGACAAAAACCAAATAATGTAACAAAAGATGCTCCTGTCACCCTTATTTTTTAGGAAATTACAATGGTTTTCAGTGCTCTGTGCCAGGTACCAGGGACCAAATATATATTTCTTACTATATGACAATATCACATCTGGTGATGTTTCTGTATCAATATGTAGAAAGCCTACACTTTTTACTGTTTACATCTGCATAGTATTCTATTTGTGTGGCTATGCCATAGTTTATCCTAACTAGTCCATATGAGTGGGTTTATAGGGCATTAGGGGAATGTTAATGGACATTAAGTTTGTTTGAAGTATTGTAATTACAAACAGCATTGCAATGAATAAACTGGTACAAACTATGTTTTCCTTACGCAGCTGTATCTGTAGGATGAATTCCTGGAAGTGGGGTTGCCAGGCTGAAGGGCAAATGCATTTTTGATGGTTGCTGTCAAATTTTCCTCCACAGGAGTCTCCACTGCCCTCCAGCAGTGGGCTGTCACACTCTGGGACTGATGCCAATCTAACGGGTGAGACATGGCTTCCCAATACAGTTCTGGCTTGCCGTTAGTTGTCTTTTCTGTGACTGAGGTTGAGAATCATTTCATGTGTTAAAGGGCATTTATAGACCCAATCTGTGAAAAATGTGTAGTGGGGAGATTACATTGCCTGAGATATGAATTATAAGTATCTTTCCTAATTTTTCACTTATCTTCTGACTTGCTCTTGGTGTATCTTTATTATTATTATTATTTTGCCAGTTAGAAGGTTTTTGTTTGTTTTATAGCTGAATGCATCATTATTCTCTCTCATAACCTATGGACTTTGAATCACAGAAGATTCTTCCTTACTTCAAAGGAATTCACCTGCATTTTCTTATATTTTTGAAGTTTCTTCTGTCCCCCTCCCCCCATGTTTAAATCTTTGATTTACAGTATTCTGATGAATATTATTTTAAAACTCTTTTTGCATGTGACCCTCTGATTGCCCTAGCCCTGTTTTAGTAAAAAGTCCACCTTTACTCCACTGATTGGAGATGCTACCTTCATCATATGCGAAAGCCCAGTAGGCATCTAGCTCTAATTCTCACTCTATTCTTTGTTGTTGCTCTATTCATCTAGTGGTACTACACTGCTTCAATTATTGACATGTTATAGCATGTTTTAATAATTTGTGACATTTCTTTTAGGGAAGAGAAGAAGACCTCCTCTTAGTGCCTCAAATGGGAAAGTTGTTCCTATCAATTATATTGAGTATAAAAGTCTCACATTTATACACATCAACATATTAGTACCAGGGTGCCTCCACCATTAACTTCTTGGCAAGGGAGGCAACAGCAGTGCGTACCTGGAGTTGGGTGCTCTTTTACAACTTCTAATTTGTAGGGGTAGGGGAGGGGTGGTATGAGAATTGCATGGGGTTGAGGGTGAGAGGGGAAGTGATCTCCTATTCTACCTGGTACTTGGATGTTTGAACAATTCCTGAAAAAGCAGTACAGAGAATATCTGTTGCTATCCAATGATATCTAAGTTGAAAGTCTTATGCATGATGCCTGTCTCTTAGAATTCTAAAGTTTTTGTTCACTTTCAAAATGATGTTATTATTTTAGAGCAGCCGTGGGCAAACTACGGCCCGCTGGGCGGATCCGGCCCGTTTGAAATGAATAAAACTAAAAAAAAAAAAGACTGTACCCTTTTTTGTAATGATGTTTACTTTGAATTTATATTAGTTCACACAAAGACTCCATCCATGCTTTTGTTCCGGCCCTCTGGTCCAGTTTAAGAACCCGTTGTGGCCCTCGAGTCAAAAAGTTTGCCCACCCCTGTTTTAAAGCCTGGAAAAAAGGGGAAGTACCCCTGACCTTTGGCTAACAAGCCCCCTAAACCATCTTTTGTCCACCATGTTCTCAAAAAACAGAACCACCGTGTAAGAGACTCTCTAGCATCGTCTTCAGGTAGACACGTGTACACCCAACTTTTCCCAATTCCAAACGACGCTATAGAATGGCGTTTAATGAAGAGGAAATGTATGGGCAGCATAAAACAAATCTGTGAATCTCCCCACGGTGCAGGCAATATGAAGACCGCCGTTGCATTCAGCCACCGTGATAATAGCCTATTATGAGCCTGCCGCCTGCTTTACTTTCTGTATGCCTCAGCTTGTTGGATCCTCAAGCAGCCCTGGTGAAGGGAGCTCCAAGGGGTTGAGTAATTTACAAGCTGTGCAGGCAGCAGGAGCACAGCGGGCCTGTTTTTGCTTGCATGCGTGAATGTGAGCTGGGCAAGGAGGTGGGGGTGGGGGTGGGGGTGGGAGTGGGCAGGAAACCCTCTGTTTATGATACTACAAATCTCTGAGTCATTTTCTTTCTCAGTAGGTGCCCATGTTATTAATCCTCAGATTATTTGTGGTTTGTTTTCTTGCTTCCCGCCCCCCCCCTCTCCCCCCCCCCCCCCCCCCCCCCGTCTCCCCGCCCCAGTGGAAATGCCTCTATTTCTTCCCACCACCTTCTCTTTCTCCTACTTTGCAATAGTAAGTTCTATCTTCTCTCATTTTTCTTCTAGATCCCTATGGCATTTGAAGAAAACGTCAATGGCTGTTCCAGGCAGTGGCAAGCGTCCTCACAAAGCTTGTTCTACATATTGGCCGAAGATCCACTAATCTACGTAGACAACATTGTACAGTTCTAACAGTGGTGGGCTCTTCTCTGTGGCTGTCAAAAGTATTTCTTTTATTTATTTCTTAACAAAAGTAATAGATACTTAGATAAAACCCAAATAGTGCAGAAATATGTACTGTTAAAAATGAAGGTTTTTTTTTTTTTTTTTTTTTGGAATTCTACCCTGCAGAGAAAACCACTTTAACAGTATAGTGATCCTCAATTTTTTTCCCAGAGTATGCTGCCTGAATTGTTCTTATTTTACAAAAATGGAGTCATGCTATATATACTGTTTTGCAATATTCTTTACTTAGGAAGCCTACTAGCCCCTCCATACACTGAAATCCCTGTTGTTAGTGATGTGGCCAAATACTTTTGCTTCCTCCCATTTCTACTCTCCTATTTTGGGCTCCATAGTGTAGGAAAAATGTACACTGAAGTAAGAGTGAGGTCTTGGGTTTCTAGCCATAATTCTGCCACTAGCTAGCTGTGGGCTGTAGACAAATTGTTCAGCCTCTTTGGCCTTGGATCTTTTTCTTTGTAAAGTTAGGGGGTTGGGCACATGATGTCAAAGGTCCCTCCCAGCTCTAACAGACCAGGGCTATTGGGAACAATTTGTATTGAGCACCTACTATGTTCCATGCATTGTCCTTGGCACTGTAGAATCAGGAATAAACACAAGAAAACCCTACCCTTATAGAGCTTACCTTTCTTTTTTCTTTTTTCAAATTTTTATTATTATTATTTTTATTGATTTCAGAGAGGAAGGGAGAGGGAGAGAGAAACATCAATGATGAGAGAGAATCATTGATTGGCTGCCTCCTGCACGCCCCCTACTGGGGATCGAGCCCACAACCCAGGCATGGGTTCTTGACTGGAACCCAACCCAGGACCCTTCCGTCCGCAGGCAGACGCTCTATTCACTGAGCCAAACCAGCTAGGGCTAGAGCTTACATTTCAATGTTGACTGTCTTCCCTTCTGAAGAGCAAAACCAAGTTTCCTCAAATGATGCCTCCCCTCCTTTCATTTCTTCATCCCCCACCCCAATTATTTTCCAACTCATACCAATCATACTCTTGCTTCAATCGCCCCCACAAATGTGCTCCAACAATTATCTTATGTTCACAACATATGGGGGCTCCTTATTCAGTCTCTGTTTTACTTGAGCACTATGTGGACTGTGAAACTGTTTTTTGTTCTCTCCTCTTACTAGCAACTGATTTCTTTTGAGAATGACTATTTCTTCTTTTGAATATATATTAAATCCTCATTATTTGCAGATTCTATATTTGAGAACTCACATGCTTAAACATTTTTGTAACCTCCCAGTCAATACATGTAGTGAATGTTGGTCATTTGCAGGCATGTGCAGAGTAATGAAATTTTGAGTTGTCCTACGTGCTGATTCTCAGCAGAGGTCGAACAAGGTGAGGGACTCTCTGCCTTCTTTCAGCTCTCACACTGTAAACTGGTTTCCTTTTTGTGGCCTACTTAGTGTCACATTTTTTTTGCATATTTGTAGCTTTCCATCGATGACTTCGCTATTTCAAATGCCCCCCACCCCTCCCCCAGCGAACTGCTGAAGTGCTGTCTGGTGTTCCTCCTAAGTGCAAAAAGGCTGTGATATGCTTAATGGAGAAAACGTGTGTTGCATAAGCTTTGTTCAGGCATGAGTTACAGTGCTGTTGGTTCTGAGATCAAGGTTAATGAATCAAAATATATATTAAGTAAGATATCTTTAGGCAGAAACACACATCAAACAAGGCTATGATTGATAAGTTGATAAAAATGATATGACCAGAGGCTTACAAGAAGCCAATCCTGTAGTTTCCCTGGGAGCAATGGTTTAGTATTTGCGAATTCATGTTAATGGAGACTTTATAGAACACAGTTACAGCCCTCTATGGAAATCAATGTGGAAGTTCTTAAAAAGTTAAAAATGTAACTACCATATGATCCAGAAGTCCCATTGGTATATATCTGAAGGAAATTAAATCACCATTTCCAACTCCCACCCTCCATGTCCATTGCAGCATTATTCACAATAGACAAGACATTGTGGAGATGACCTAAGTGTCCATCAGTGGATGAATAAGGAAAATGTGACACACACATGCTGAATAGTATTCAGCCATAAAAAGAAGAAAATCCTGCCTTTTGTGACACAGGGATGGAACTGAGGGTATTCAACATGCTAAGTGAGATAAGTCAGATGGAGAAAGACAAATACTGTATGATCTCACTGGTATGTGGAATCCTAAAAAGCCGAACTCATTGAAATAGTAGAATGGTGGTTGCCAGAGGCTGGGGGTGGGGGTGGGAAGATGTTGAGGGTACAAACGAATCAGATGAATAAGTTCTGGGGATCTAATGCACAACATTGTGGTTGTAGTTAATGATGTTGTATTCTATACATGGAGGTTGCTGAGAGAGTAGATCTTTCTCTTTTTTTTAATGTATTTTATTGATTTTTTACAGAGAGGAAGGGAGATGGAGACAGATAGAGAGTTAGAAACATCGATGAGAGAGAAACATTGATCAGCTGCTTCCTGCACACCCCACACTGGGGATGTGCCTGCAACCAAGGTACATGCCCTTGACCGGAATCGAACCTGGGAACCTTCAGTCCGCAGGCTGACGCTCTATCCATTGAGCCAAACCGGTTAGGGCGAGAGAGTAGATCTTGACACACTCTCATGAATGTCCCAGAGCCAGACCTTTAGAAACCATATGGAACTATGGTTCATCAAACTAAAAAGTTTTTCCCCACAAAAGAAACCACCAACAAAATGAAAAGACAACCTGCTTAGTGGAAAATCATATTTGCCAGTGACACATCTAATAGGGGGTTAATACCAGAAATTTATAAAGAGTTTATAAATTCAACACCAAACAAAAAATGCAATTAAAAAATGGGCAAAGGGCCTGAATAGGCACTTCTCCAAAGAGGACATATAGATGGGCAACAGATGAAAAGATGCTATCATCACTAATCATCAGAGAACTGCAAATTAAAAACACAATGAAACGTCATCTCACACCTGTCAGAATGGCTATCATCAATAAATCAATAAACAACAAGTGTTGGTGAGGATGTGGATAAAAGGGAACCCTCGTGCACTGTTGGTGGGCATGCAGACTGCTGCAGCTACTGTAGAAAGCACTATAGAGTTACCTCAAAAAATTAAAAATGGAACTGTTTTATGACCCAGCAATTCCATTTCTGAGGATTTATCCAAAGAAACCCTAAACACTAATTCAAAAGAATATAAGCACCTCTATGTTCATTGCAGCATTATTTACAATAGCCAAGATTTGGAAGCAGCCTAAGTGACTATCAGTAGATGAGTGGATAAAAAATAGTGTGGTACATTTATACAATGGAATATTACTCAGCCATAAAAAGAAGGAAATCTTTTTTAAAAAATATATTTTATTGATTTTTTACAGAGAGGAAGGGAGAGAGATAGAGAGTTAGAAACATCGATGAGAGAGAAACATCGATCAGCTGCCTCCTGCACATCTCCTACTGGGGATGTGCCCGCAACCCAGGTACATGCCCTTGACCGGAATTGAACCTGGGACCTTTCAGTCTGCAAGCCGATGCTCTATCCACTGAGCCAAACCGGTTTCGGCAAGAAGGAAATCTTACCTTCCGTGACAGTATGGATGGACCTGGAAATTATTATGGTAAGTGAAACAAGCCAGTCAGAGAAAGACAAGTACTGTACCATATGATTTCTCTTATATGTGTAATCTAATGAACAAAATAAACTAACAAAATGGATATAGAGAGTAGACTGACAACTCTCAGGGGGTGGAGGGTGGAGATGGATGAAGGGATTAAGCAAAGAATAAAAAGGAAGACTCTTGGACACAGACAATAGTATGGTGATTGTCAGAAGGAAAGGGGTGGAGGAGTAGAAGAAGGTAAAGGGGGGATAAATGGTGATGGAAGAAGACTTGACTTGGGGTGGTAAACACACAATACAATATACAGATGATGTATTGTAGAATTGTATACCTGAAATCTATATAATTTTATTAACCAATGTCACGCTAATAAATTCAATTAAAATAAATAAATAAGTAAAAATGAAAAAAGAGCTAAAAATCATATGAAATAAAAAATGGTTGTTTTTTTTTTAAACTGCTACGTTTTGGGGCCATTTGTTACATAGCCCATATATGATGAATACAAAAATAAAATAGTGAATATATATGCTGGGCGGTGTTGGCAGCTGCCAGGATGGTTGGGAAGGGCCTTATTGAGAAGGAGCCTTGCAACAAACACCTGAAGGACTTTAGGTAATTTGGGGTGGTAATGATATGTCTATGTAGGTTCATCAATTATAACAAATGTACCATTCTGGAGGAGGGTGGTGGTGTTAATAATAGGGAGGGTACGCATGGGTGAGGGCAAGAGGTATATGGGGAATCTCTGTATCTTCTGCTCAATGGCTGAGAACCAAAATTTATTTTATTTTTTAAATATATTTTATTGATTTTTTACAGAGAGAAAGGAAGAGGGATAGTCAGAAACATCGATAAGAGAGAACTATCGATCAGCTGCCTCCTGCACACTCCCCACTGGGGACCTGCCCGCAACCAAGGTACATGCCCTTGACCAGAATCGAACCTGGGACCCTTCAGTCTGCAGGCTGACGCTCTATCCACTGAGCCAAACCGGTTAAGTGCCCAAAATTTACTTTAAAAAGAGACGAGATTGGAAAAGGGAGAGAAGTCACCTGAAGGAGGCCAGGGAGTGTGTTACGTGCACATTGGTGACGACTTCTTGTTGCAATGAGGTCATATAGAACTTACGTCAGTTATTTGATTGCACTGTTTTCATTCTCAACTCCAGGCCTTCTCACATGTTATTTCCTCTACACATAACCTATCCCTCCTCACTCTTCCCTGCTACCCCATCCCATCCCACCCCACTTCAAATACTAGCCTCCTCATCAATTCCTCCCTTGTCAGTCAAGTCTTAAGTGCCATTTGTCCCAGAAAGGCATTCATATCTGTGTAGCCTGGGACAATCAAAAAGGAGTATTTTACGAATAAATTTGCACATGTACTTGTTTCTTACCCTGATCTGAATCTAGATCACAATTAATGTTCACACTGTTTGTTACTTTAATGCTCCCTAATTGAGTCTTTGTGTTTGTCTTACGAATTTGACTCTGAAATGAGGAATCTTTTCTTATGCTTCTTTCCTCCTGCACAATGAGGACTAGCACAGGGCCGGGCACACAGAAGTCACTCAGTAAATGCTCTCTGAGAAACTGACTTATGGGAAAAAGCAGCTTTTGGTAAAGTTGTGGAAAGGTCTTTTGTGGCTAGATCAGGATTTCAGGACAGAACTTGTATTAGAATAAAAATTTTAATTTATTATGATGAATGAAGCTCTTGTCAGCTTGACTGTTGTTGAACTAATTCATGAAATAAATCACCCAGATACACAGGGTGACGAATGTGGACATCTGGGAAAGAAGATTATCTCAAAAGATCAAGGTAAATTTTGGTTCTATCTGTGGGTGCAAAAATGAAAGAAGGAAGCATTTGTGGCTCTTGAGGTAAAGTGATGCTAGCTTCCAGTTCTTTCCCCCAATCCTCTTCATTTTATGTCATTGTCGAGAACACTAAACCACCAGGTGGTACAGGGGAATCCCATAGGCAAATATGATATTAGACTGTGTTCTCAGAGGGGTCTCTGGACATCCTGGGGAAGTTAATTAACGGCTACCTGGTAGTAATATGTGGAAGGTCCCTGAAGTCAACCTTGGATCCTATGCAAAAATATCAAAAAGCTCTCTATTCTTCCTCAATTACAGTGAATGCAACCAACCACAAATATTTCCAAAGAGGTCACAGAAATGTTAATGTTATGGGAAAGTTAGAGGGTCAGGGGTAAGGCCTAGTTCAGTGATAGCGAACCGATGACACGCGTGTCAGAGGTGACACGCGAACTCATTTTTTTGGTTGATTTTTCTTTGTTAAATGGCATTTAAATATATAAAATAAATATCAAAAATATAAGTCTTTGTTTTACTATGGTTGCAAGTATCAAAAAATGTCTATATGTGACACGGCACCAGAGTTAAGTTAGGGTTTTTCAAAATGCTGACACGCCGAGCTCAAAAGGTTCGCCATCACTGGCCTAGCTCAACACATGTAACAGGTGCAGGAAGTTGCCAAGAGACATTCATCCAAAAATCTTTCCTCTGCGAGCCTGTCATTTTGGCCAAATTTCCCATTGGGCACTCCTTTGAGCTAAGATGTTAAAGAATCCTGCAAAATGTCTACTTGCATTTAGAATATTTTTTAGCTCTTAATGCCTAGGTATGGATTGACTGGCCACTACAGTCTCAGTGACTTGGTGCCACCTTGTGTAGTAGCAACAAAGGCCAGGAGCATTTTTGATAAGGTTGAGGCAAGATGTAGGGTCCAAAGAATGGGGTGTTATCCCTGAGGCTGTGTCTCTATGGGGGAAATGTTGGAGACCCTGATTAGCATGGGAGTTAACATAGGATGACCAGGGCTGGTGGAACAAGAGGTAGAGAACTGAACTAGTAAAGATGATGTGTGTGGTTTCCATAGTGGTTTCCATGAGAGTCTTCAACTGGTGTGGAGAGAGCAGAACAGTGGTGAAGTTGGGTAGCCATTGCCATTGAGTCACACCAGAGGCATACATGCCTGTTTGTGGTAAGAAGAATGGGAATCTCTTGAGAGAGACATCATCCTTTCCAACCTGACTTTCCTTAAGTGAATCTTCCAGGCCTCATCTTAGCTCAAAGGAGGGGACACAGAGAGGTTGCGTGGCTCATATGAGAGCAGGTTTTATTCTTCACAACGTGAGCAAGGGGGTGGTTTGCTCCTCCCTTCCCCTTGACGCCCCATCGCACTGTCCTTCTTAATAATTACCGGAATTGCCGTTTCAAATGTAAGGGGGAGATTTCCTAGCAAAAAACTCTTCTTGTTCTGTTTGAATAATCATGCAATTTATTGGAAATTATGTAGAGTAGTCACATTCTTACTTTATGGTCTCTTCATTTTACTCGAGGCCATCCCCAGGCAAAAGAAAAAGTGGTGTAGTGTATGTGTGTGTGTGTGTGTGTGTGTGTGTGTGTGTATGAGAGAGAGAATGATATTTAATGGAATTAGAGGAGAAGCAAGTAAAAATTTTCCTGTCCATCTTCCTGTCATAATGGAGCTAGTAACCTATAGTTGGGAAGTTGAAGTAACCAGGGTATTTTAATTCAGATTGATATGTGCCATAATATGAGTAAATACAGGGTACTATGTGACTTAGTGGAAGGGCAAGTGGTATGGTTTCATGGATTCCAGGAAACCCCCTTTGTTGACCAAGTATTTCCTTTGTCTGGATATCTCTAATGGCTGAAATCTTATAATTGCAGATGCATTTAGCTTGATACTTCACTCTGATATAACATGGTGAATGGAAAACATGCTTTATTAGTCCTGAAGTTGTCATTATGTAGCAATGTGACTTGGAGAAAGTTATTTCACCTTTCTGAGTCTCATATTCCTTATCTGTAGAATTGGAATAACATAATTTGACAGGTTATTATGAAGATTAAATGAGATGAAATCTAGGGGAGCAGCTTGAAAATTACAGATTTTAATTTTATAATTTATGACTTGGTATGAATATAAAACAGACTGAAGTAGAAGGTGGGAAATGGAGAGAAGGAGAGAGCCAATGGTGAATAAACTGATATACAAAGAAAGAGATGAAGGCCCCAAAGCACTCTTATTTTATTCCACAGTTTTGTTTCAAAACAATCCTAACTGAAGATAATAGTAATTGACAAATGCAAGTAATTGACCTGGTGTTAATGGAGAAAAGGAAATAAAAACTAGGAAGTATATGACACAGTCAGTGTCATAGTTGTGCTGACAGGTAAACCATCTCTTTTCCTTCCAAAAGAAGCCATGTGGACCTTATCTAACTTCCTTCTTTGTCGTAAATGTTTCCCTCCACGTCCCGCGTGGTTCAGGGTTCAGGATCTGGAAGAGGAGCCGCACACAAATGAAAGAGAAGAGACACGAGATAATTTGGGAATATTGGGGGACCAGGCGGCAAGTCCGACTCAAGAGGAAGGACTTCCCCTGTGCTCAGGCCGTACCAACCTTTTATAGTCAGAGGTAAACAAGGTAGTGGTTACCATACTTACACAGTTCTTGTGAGTTTCACCTGTTTTGACCATAGTTACACTTCCTGCACTTCCCTCAGCCCATTAGCTTCCCAGATAAGATCTAGGGAGTGTCATAAGGTCAAGCCTAATTATGCTAAGAGGACTGTGCCCTCTAAGCTGGGACTTGTTTGTGACTTTGCCAGCAGGTCAGTCCGAGGCTCAACCCTATATCGGTTCCCCACATTCTCCCCCCCCTTCTTTTATTATTAAGCTACTACAATGAAAATAAAACTTAAACATCAAGAACAAAAAGCTACCATAATAAAAGTAAAACTTAAGCATCAAGAACAAAAATGTTTAAGTCCCAATTTCGTTGTCCTGCAGTTCTGAGTCCAAGTTTCAATGTCTGACAGTTCCTTATATGTACATGTCAGCAAAGATATTTCAGTTCTGGATGGTGGACAAATGGTGGCAATGCAGGTCCGACCCTCTCTGGTTTGATCCTGGGCAACCTGCAGCGACGCACAGCTGCTTGACTGCTAGCATGGCAAAGCGTCTTCAGCGTCTTCCACCTCTGGATTGTTTTTCCTCTTGTCTTCATGGCTGGAGCATTCCTGAGAATTCCTCTCTGTTGCAGGAATCCACATGGTCTTGGAGTTGTTTTCTGAAAATATACAAACGTATTCTCAACCAAAGGTTAATAAAGGAAATTTTACTTGGGGTCTTTTTTATATTTGCCCAAATGATTTTCCTTTGGCTTATTTTGACACCATGTATGTTTTTCATGGGTATCTTGCTGTTAGCATTACAAATGAAAAAAAATTTTTTTCTAGATGTAATTTAGTTACAGGATATTTTTCCTTACATGGTATTTTTCCACTATCACCCCTTTTTTGATTTAATTATTAGCAGGATTTTGGAAAATTTTTATAACGTAGTCTAGATAACTTTAAATTTTAAATTTTTTTTTTTTGCACAAAAATATGACTGCTTTAGGTTAAGCAATTTTACCATGAAATGAAAATTTTGGTTAATACTATTTATTTTAATTAAACTTGTAACTGTCAAATTTAATACTCTAACAACAATCTTAGTTTGCACTGTAAATATTAATGGAAAGGATTATTTTGCATCCTTGAGAAGGCCCTGAGCATTCCTGGTGTTAGGCTGGATTTAGATATAGGGTAGCTGTTGTCAGCCAAGTCTCTGTTTTCTGGGTACCGATCTGAGCTGGGCATGGGAAGCAGGAAGCAGCCATGGGGCAGGAGACCTCCCTCAGAAGGGGCGGGAGCAAGCCCCTGCATCCAAGCAGGGTGATGTGAGGTTCAGTTCTGTCTCCTTGGTAGCCTATGCCCCTGTGGCCTCCACATCCAACAACTGCCTTGGGATCCCCTCGCCTACTGCGGGGCCCCGGCATTGATCACATATCTTAGGGAACCCAGATTTCTTCTCCAGAGAGGGCCTAGCTCACGCTATTGGGCGAGAGACAGATCCGTGGTACCAGCCACCATGAGGCTTCAACCTCAGCATGAACAGAGAGCTCAGGCAACAGCTGTGGGCAATTGGAAGAGGGACCCCCTTGGCAAAAAGGGCAAGAGAGGCCAATATAGAATGCTCAAGTGCCTTCCCAGGGGGCCTTCCACACAGTGGAAGGGATTAAATCCTTTCATGTCCTTATTAAATTGCTGCCAAACATTCAAATAATTAGTTTGTAAGTTTGTTTGGGATAAATGTACAATATGTTGTTGTAAAATATCAAAAATTATTAATGACATTGTAGAATAATATCATGTAAGGATATTCTTTGTTCTAGGCCATGGCAATTCAATTTTAAACTGGAAATGACATGAATTAAATTTCTTCAATTAGTCTTTCAGTAACTTTTCACTAGCTATATTCAGGAAGGCAAAAACCCAAATTATTTACCTTTCTATATTAAACCTAGTACATTTAATTACAGTCCTCCAGATGTTTGAAGGAAAAACCTCTTTCTATTATTTTAATTTCAATTTAAAAAAGAAAAATCTTTTTCTTTTACACCAAGTAACCTACAGGGTTACTTCTTGGATGTTGACTGATAGTGCCACAAGGTCATGTATTTCAAGTCAAAGTCATTAAATTTGGTTGAATTAAAAAATCCTTTAAAAAGAGAGAATAAACTTTTGAAAACATTTCAGGGCCCGTGAAATGTCCCAAAGTCATTCCTTGGTTATAGTTTTGGAATCCAACTTGAAAGACCATCAAATACATATGTGTATATAAGATTTAAAGATTATATTCAATTCTGTCCTCTAGATTTAGTATGAGGCACACTCAGATCAATATTTCAGCATTATTTCACTTCAAAATACCTAGGTATAAGTTTTTATCATTTGATTCTGTAAACTCCAAGGTCCCAAGTTCCCAGCGGCTCTGGAAAACCATGCTTGAGGCTGGCAAATAGGCCTGGCCCATCCCTTGACTTTAAAATGGACCATAATTTTTTTCTGGGGAAAGTCAAGAAGCAAGCTTGTAGCTACATTGTTTCCTGCCGGTTGCTTGCCAGCGAGATATTTCAAAATTGGCCACAAGATCGCAGCCGAGGGAAAACTGTTTTCTGCTGGTGAAACAAGTTTGGTCTAACCTGGTCCATTTAAATGTCAAAGAGCTAAGCTAGTTTCTTCCTGGGCTACTGGACCTTCATAATTAATATATTTCAATAATTCTTGAGATTCAAATCCATTTATTATTTTAAGGCATTTACTTTGGCAAATTTTCTGTAACAGACAATTTTACTGAATTTCTTTGAGGCTTTAAGATTAACTGTGGAACAGGCTTCATTAACATTACAAAGATCACTTTATTACGGAAAAATACCAATCTTGTTGCTAGAACCAGCCTGCATTTCTTCCCTGGGTCAAATTCGTCATTTTTCTTAGGAAATAATCAGTCTTAGGTTTTATTTTGTACATTTGCAAAGAGATTCCAGCTCAAAACTCTATCTAAATGTCCAAAAACAGGACAGTTGCGCACATTAGTTTAAGCCAGCTTTTCTCTTTACACGTGTACAGAAATCCCAGACGCATTTTTAAATTTTGTAAAACTTTTCAATTACGAGAAGGACTTTAAATTAGAATACTTGGGGAGGGGGGTGTCCATATTGGATCGCCATGTGCTCCCTTCTTCCCTTCCCCACATGCTTTGGGGGAAGTTTCAGCAAATGACTCAGATGGCGTATTCCCCTCCGCCCCCCCAAAGTCATGCTTAATAGAAAAAGACATTTTAAATTTTTTCCTATTTCACTTTCCAAAGTCATAGCTAAAACCCAAGGTTATCTTAGCCAAAATTTGGTTATCATAAGATGTTCTCGGGTAATTTTTAAACAAAACATTAAGTAATCTCATTGTGGGAGAGCTTATAGCTCTGCCCTCTCCTGCCACCTTTGAATCTCTCCGCACCAGAGGCAGATTCAGCAGCGGGGTTTCATTTCTTATTACAGATTTTAGATTCCAAATATAAATTAAGATTTTAACTTGGACAAGAAACCACATTAACATGACCATGGCACTCTTTTTTCAGCCTGATTTTAAAAAGTACCTTTTAATATTCCAATTTCTTTATAATTTGGCCTTTTTGCACAGGTGATTCTATTAACGGCGAATTAAACATTTCAGGATTAGGACATGGAGGTGGAGGGAGCCATGAAGGCCATTCCTCCCATTTTTTTCTTTTCTTTCTGCTCCTCTTAAGGAGTGGAGGGTGCAAAGGGAGGAGATTTATCCTCCTTGGCCTCTCTTAAAGGCTCTAGCAAATGAAATACCGTGTTTCACAAGGAGAAACAGTTTTTGGAGGCAAGTTTTTTTTTCCTGCTGCTGACCTTTTTTTCAAGTTCTGACTAACTTTTTGGCAAACATTCAAGATCTAATGTACCTTCTTCAGGAAAACAAGGGTTATGTTCTATAACATCAAGCAAAAATTATGAGATTACCTTCTGAAACTTTAAACTCTTAAGCATGCAAATCAAAAATCTATAATAACGTTTCTTACTTTTTAAAAGCCGAATCTACTTTTTTAAAGCTGAATCCTGCCCCATTAGCCTGGTTAAGAAAAACTTTCCCACCCCGCTTACAGATCCGGACTTCTGCAGCTGATTGTGGGCTTTTGGGTGCGGTGAAATATCCCCCCACCTTTACGGTGAATTTCCCTATCTTTATGGTGAATTCTTTGTTCCCCACCTTGCCGGTGAAACTTCGTTTTTTCGCTCTAGCGAAACCTTCACTTCCAGATTTCCCACTGGGCACCAGATGTTGTAAATTTTTCCCTCCACGTCCCGCGTGGTTCAGGGTTCAGGATCTGGAAGAGGAGCCGCACACAAATGAAAGAGAAGAGACACGAGATAATTTGGGAATATTGGGGGCCAGGCGGGTAAGTCCAACTCAAGAGGAAGGACTTCCACCCGTGCTCAGGCCGCACCAACCTTTTATAGTCAGAGGTAAACAAGGTAGTGGTTACCATAGTTACACATTTCTTGTGAATTTCACCTGTTTTGACCATAGTTACACTTCCTGCACTTCCCTCAGCCCATTAGCTTTCCAGATAAGATCTAGGGAGTGTTATAAGGTCAAGCCTAATTATGCTAAGAGGACTGAGCCCTCTAAGCTGGGACTTGTCTGTGACTTTGCCAGCAGGTCAGTCCGAGGCTCAACCCTATATCGGTTCCCCACACTTCTTACTGCTCAGTCCCAAGGATCTGGCGGAATTCCTGAAAGCCCACCCGGAGCACATTTCCAGGACTGGCTAAGAACAGCATGAGTCTCTAAGTGGTACTCAGAACAGTTTGGTTCAGAGACCAAGATGATGTCAAGTGTGGAAAGAATTTTAATTAAACTCTGAGGGAACCTGGAGAATTGGGAATGGGGAGAAGAGACCAAAGGTGGACTGCAATTGGGGTGTTTGTGGGAAAGAGAGTACAAAAGGTCATGCCAAAGATACTACTAAAGTAGGAACATTTCTGATTGCTTTCTTGATGTTTTTGGATAAAGTCTTAACTTGAGGTAAAATTCAGCATAAACCACTTTCCTGTGGCTTCTCTCTACTGGCAACGTGTGGCGATGAGGGGAGTCAACATTGAAACTGAAGGAATCAGTTTTCATCACTCAGCTGCCTCTATATATTGTTTGAATCTCTGGTAAAGAATAGATAAGTTTTGATCTTACTCAACACATTATCTTGCTCAGACTGTGTGAAGTTGTCAAAACAACTAGCTGAGAGAACAGCACCCTTCTCAACCAACATATTATTTTGTCTTCACTAGTAGTTTTCCAGCTTGGGTGCACAGAACGAATCTACGAGGGCAAAATCCAGGAGCCACCAATTTCCTTTTGCCTCTCTTCAAACACATGATCTCCCTGGCCCACAGCATTCCAGTTCTTTGTGGGAAGTACAGACTGAGCAGAGGAAACCTTGAAAATTATTGCTTAAATTAGAGAAAATGTAGACAGGGTCATAGCTGAAAGATGGAGTTGATTCAGATGAATAATGACATTAAGAAAACTTTGATTAAACTATAAAACACATATAGAAAATGAATAAATCATGAATGTGTAGCTCAATATATTTCTACCAGCTAAACACACATTATCAGCCAGATAAACAAAATATTACCAGCATTCCAGCTGCCCCTTTTATCTCATACCTGTGTCTGACCATCCCTACAAGTGGGTACTCTTCCAACTTCTAACATGATAGACCAGTTTTGCCTGTTTCTAAACTTTATATGAAAGGAATTACACGAGTTGGATATTTTTATGTTTGGCTTCTTTTGCTTAGCATTTGTTTGTGAGATTCATCCATATTGTCTGGGTAGCAGTATCATGTATATTAGCATTGCTGTATAGTATAGTCTAGTGTATAACTATACTGTAGTTTATCCATTCTTTTCCGCCCTCAGTCATGTTTACAACTTATTGAAAGGCTACCATATCTCTCCTGAATTCAGTAAACTAGAAACCAACTGAACAAAAGAACAGTATTTCACAAATCTTATAATGACATTAACAAAATAAGTATTAACTATCTCACAAAAAAGACCAGAAACAAAAGGAATGAGTGGATAGGCAAAAAACAAAACATTTATAGCATTTTCCTACCCAGTCTGTGGCTCACCCACAGCAGGTTATCATATCTTGAAAAGGGAATATCCATCACCCTGAAGCAGTGATAATTAGATGTAACTTACAAAGAAAGCTGAAAAGTTGGACACCTTTGAGAAAGGGTTTTTATATATTCACTATTAACATCATCATGCTAAACTGTAAACGTTTTTTTCCCATATGTAAAGATCTTTTCTCAGTCTTTTTAAATTATTTTCTGACCCCTCTCTATAGATATGTTATTACTTTTCTTACTGTTGGCATGATTTTCTGAGAAGCCCTGCAGACACAAATTCCTATCCCAAAAGTTTTTGCAGTGTGAAAAAAGTTTCTCCCAAATATTTAGTTATAGTGCATTTCTGGTAAAACTGTATTCTACATGGTTTAGTGTAAAAAGAATTCACATTTATAAATTGTGAATTCATTCATCAATGACTCAGTTCAAAAGAAATTATTTACAGACATCTCTTTGACACTGTAAGGGGGTCCAGTGTACTTTATCCAGCCTAATGTTTTTGGTTTGACATTACTCTAAAGAATGCTATTATGCATATTTTTTGTAAATGTCTCTTGTTAACAAACTCATTTCTGTTGAGTATGTAGCTAGGATTTAAATCGTTGGGTCATAGAGTGTGTATCTGTTCAGCTTTGGTAGATATTGCAAAATGAATTTCTAAAGTGATTATAGCAATTTATACTTCTACAAGCAATTTATGAAAGTTCCATTTGCTTTAAATGTTTTCCAACAGTTGGTATTGTCTTTAAAAAAATTTTTAGTCATTCTGGTAGGTGTGTGGTTTTAGTTTTGCATTCCTTATTTCTTATTCCTAACTCCTCTCATACGTTTATTAAATATCTTCTTTAGGAAAGTGTCTTATCCATTTTTTCTTCAGGGTGGTCTTTTTCTTTTTGATTTGCAAGAACTCTTTATATATTCTGAATTAGAGCTTTTTGTCTGATATGCTACAAATATATTTTCTGGGATTGTTTTTAACAACTCACACTTATAGTGGTTCTAATAACAGATAGTGTCAGTATATATTTATGTATTGAAGAAGGAAAGATCTAAATAAAGAGTTATTTCAAAGGAAGAAACAAAAAGATTTAGGACAGTTTGATGACAGAAGATGAAGGAGAAGGGAAACTCATTAAAATTTCAACTCCAGATTCATTCAACAGATTTGGTCTGTCCAAAATAAAATATCTAGTTATGTTGCAGAATCTTTATTTCCCAACTTGTGACTGTTTTTATTTTCTCTTGGTTGCTCCATATTTTGTCCACAAAGAGGGTCCTTACTGTTAATAGCTAATGACTCTTGAACAGTTATTATATCAATAACTTTATGTAGTTGGAACTATTATTATTCTATTTTTACAGAACCTTTAGATAGCTTAGCTAAGGCCATCCAGTTAAATAAGAGGCAGAGCCAGATTCAAATCTAAGCAGATTGACTAGAGAGATCATAGTCTTAATGGCTATCGCCCTGCTACAATATAGGTGGGGCTCATGTTGACCACGGGACTTCAGTTCTTTAATTCAAACTCAGTGCCAGCCATATCAAATCCATGACCCAAAATGATTTTTAGTAATAAATGTGAAGAAGAAATAAGACTGTAGAGGATGAAAATGGAAAGAGCTCAACAGGGAGTAAAGGCAGCCGTTGTTGAGTCAGAAGACCTGAACTCCAGTTCGGCTTTCTCAAGATGACTCTGTGGCTTTGGGTAAGTCAGAAACAAATCTCACTGTTCCCAGCTATAAAGAGGGGATACAACTTCTTGCCTTTTCAATATGTGAGGGTGGCTGCAAAGATGAAAAGAGATAAAAATAATGAGAGTTACTTTTTCAAGAAATATTTATTTGTCCTTTCATCTAGGAGAACAATCATTAAATGCCTGCTGGATGCCAGACACTGTGCCAGGAGCTTATAAGAGAAATGGTCAAAAGGTAATTATTGCAATAGTCATGAAGTCACCTTTGCTTGTAATTCATTTAATCATCCAACTAGACCTTATTCCAAGGATTGTGCCAGATAGAGGCTGTGCTCTTCTGGAGCTTATGTTATAGTGAATGAACGGACGAGTAAATGAAAGATAAAGCATGTTGCCCCTTTTCTCTTACCCAACACCCTGTGCATAGCTTCAGCTCTGCTCCATTTCCTAGACAAAAACTCACTCAGATGCTTTTCTTATTAGACCCTACAAATGGACATTCCAATAGATAATACCACTTGTTTATGGCTTTGTTATTTATAATAACTCCTCCTTTGGCCATCCTGTTAAGGATATCAAGCACTATTTCCATTTGGTTCTTATATTTAATTCCCTTCCTACTTAGTCAAGGACCGGTAAGCACTTCTAATTTCTTTACAGGCATGTTAATGAACAAATATGAGTACAATTTAAATTCCACCTCTCTAATCAGTACTTAGGGACATTCAACGTTTTCTCTCAAAATTAATCTCACTTCAGATTAATTCTAAAACTGCTATAACACAATTGTTAACTATTACTGCACTTTTTAAGTATAAAACATGGGTCCTTGTATGGTAAAATATTCAGAAACAAATAGATATTTGTTTAATAGAATGAGATGCTATTGGCTTAATATATTTGGTTGTGAGAATTTGGAAGTGAAAATAGAAGTACTTTTCTTTTTAAAACAGTGCATTTCAGACTTTCCACTGGTTCAGAGTGACATCTTGTCCAACTGACCTAAATTAGTGATGCTTCAGCCTATTTATAGTGCACACTGCTTTTGAATTAGGGCAGTGACAAGGGGAAGGGAAAGGGGACATTTTCTCAGGATTGACGTTTGTGAATTGGTTCTGTGTCTGATCATTTGTATTCAACAGGGTCATGAGAACATGAGGGATGTCTGGTTTACTGGACATTTACTGGCCCATGGTTTTCCCATCAGAGACTGAGAGAGTCTGATAAAATTGCACCAAATATAGAGTTTTGAATATGACTTTTTAAAGTTATGTTTTAAAGTGGCATTTAGCCTATGCAAATGGTTATGAGAAATATGAATAACCCAAACTTATTAGAGATTTGGTGTATAAGATTCACTGATGTTAGTTAATTAACTATGACTTTGAATATCTGGTGTGATAAGCAAGTGTGAATTATGATATTTTAATACTTACTAGTCAAAAAAATAATGAAATGAGAGACTCAAAAATCTATGACACTGGAGGCAGACATCAGGAAGCCAATGTCAAATTCTGTTTATAAGCATTAGAACAGTGAGGAATTTGTATAAATATTGCTTTCTTCTATAATTGAAATTTATTTTAGTACTACTTGTTATTAATAGAGAGGAAAATATAATCATTTATATTATAACACATTCCTGCAGTAGAGTCTTCCCTTTAAGATGACATATAGTACAGATTTACAAGTTTCAATCCTCAGGAAAAAGAGAAAGGTGGCTATGGTTAACAAGTGTCTTTGTGGGCAAGGTGTTAGCAGATTGAGGTAGCCATGGGAGAAAGTTATCTTGGGCACTGTCAGTGTTATCTTCAAGCAGCACTGGGAAGTAAATAAAGTTTGTATTTGAAAACCCTAGTCTCCAGCTTTGTTCTTTGCTGTGTACCTCTATCTCGCCTTTCCACTGACCTTAAAAAAAAGACCATGCTCTTCACGTTCTCAGGAGAGGAGGCCCCCAGTAGTCTCATTCTCCAAGACCACTCGGTACTCACACACACCAACTTGAAAGTGATTACTAATAGCTTAGTATCTTGCTTCTTCTATAAAGTAACTAGGACTTAAAAATAATATACAAGACTTCAGTGGAGAAAAATTTGAAACATGATCAAAGTATATAAAAGAAGATCTTAAGTAGTAGAGAGATAGTAAAAGCTCTTGAGTGGAATGAATTCATATTATAAAGATGTTAATTCCCCTAAAATTAATATTTGAACTAAATGATAGCTGAATTAAAGTTTCTACATTTTTCTAGGAACTTTAACAAATTTATATAAAATATATATATGAAAGTCTAAGAATTGCTAAGGCAGCCCAGAAAAAAGTAGATATAAAGACACTCCTCAGTAATAAAAATATTATAAAATTGGCTCAAGAATAGTAAGAAAAAAGTAAATAAACCAATGCAACAAAAGAGAGAGCTCAGAGATAGAGAGAGAGAGAGATAACTACTTATTATAGGAAACACATATGATAAAGAACTCACTATTTAGTAATTGTGTTGGAAAAACTGGCTCATTTCTATGTGGAGAAAATAAAACTGGCTTCCTACTTTCCAACATGTACAAAAAGAAATTAAGACCTGATTGTGAAAGACAAAACCACAGAGCAGGTAAAAGAAAAGATAGAACAACTTTGTGACCTAGGGAGAGAGATTTTTCCCCACAAAGCTTTGAAAAGTGCAAACCATAAAATGAAAAATAATGTCGTTAATCCAAATTAAATTTTCTGTTGAACAAAGGACATATAAACAAAGTCAATAGAACACCAACTGGGAGAAGAGCTTGTTATGCCTACAAACTAAAAGAGTAATTTATAAAATATACAGGGCACTCTTATAAATCATCAACGACAAAGCAACAACAGACCACAGCCCTCTAGAACAATAGGCAACTGATGTTCATGGAAGGGGAAACCTAAGTGGCTACAAGTGTATGGAGAAAAATGTAAATTAAAACAACAATGAGATACCATTTTATACCCCCAAAAGCTGGCACAGTTAAATCTGCATAGTATGAAGTGTGGGTAGGGACATAAGAAAAGAGGAACCTTTCTTCACTGTTATGAGAGAATATATCTGTGCTGTTTTTCTGAACAGCAATCTGGCAGTACCTAGTAAAAGTGAATAAACTTATCCCTGTGACCCAGTGGACCTACTCCTGGGTTACCACTTCAAAGGTATTTTTTTTAAAAGTAGAATAAAATGTGGGAATAAGTAGAATAAAATGACTTACATGAGGTTCCTTCGTGCAGCAATGCCAGTAGAGTTGGCAATTGGAAGTGGTTTAGGTGCCTATCAAAGGGGAAACAAGTAAAATGTCGATACACACCATGGAATGCCATGTTAGATAAAGGAGCTACATATAGCAACGTAGTTATATTGCAAGACCATAATACTAAGTAAACAATTAAGACAAAGAATCATTCCTGTAAAAAAAATTTCCTACATGCACTAAACCACATCCTGTTTTACAGGGATGCATACATATTCAGAAATATATATCAAATGCATTAGAGCAGAAACCTATGGCAGGTATAGAGGTGGTGGTGGGTGTTTGGTATGGAGGGAATGAGAATAATGAGGGTAGAATCACATACACATATATGCACACACACACACAGAAAGAGGGAGAGAAAGAGAGGAACCTTGTGTGGAACAATGATTATATGTGTTGTACTGAGGAGTATGAAGAATAAAGAATATTTTACCTGGGATACCAAAAGTCCTACTTTTTCTAGAGAGATGTAGAGTTCAAAGGAAGGCATTGTGGATTTCTAAGCATCTGCTAACAAGTTGGAGCGTAGTTTTATCATGTGGTCAGTGAATATTTATTCATCATCTGCTCCATGCTGGGCACTGTTCTGGGTGCTAGGGATATTATAATGAATGAGACAGACTAGCCTCCCTTCTGGTTGGTGATTCTGGTTAGTCTTTCCTGGATTCGGCTAGGTAAATTGTTTCATGTACCTAAGATCAACCTTGGGTACAGTCTATGTGAGGCCCGGGGGCATGACTCCGGGCTTGCCCTTCATCTGTGTTGGCTTCTGGGAAAGACTTGAAAATTCATAAGGAAACAACTAAAGAGAAAACCCATTATGATCTGAAGTTATGTAACACACATATGTCTTTAGCTGTTTTTTTTTTCCACAGGAGCAATTTTATTCTATATTCATAATCTCTCCTAATAACAAATATTTTTGAGACTCCTTGTATGACTATTCACAAATCCATATACAGCCAGAGAGCAGATTTCATTTTAGTGGGTTTTGGTTAAGTTCACGAAAATCTAAATCTTGGACTCCATTAATGCTACCCATTAATGGTTGTTCACCGGGGCCATACAGTGAATAATAGACATTCTAGTTTTGTTTCACAGCTATTTATTCCCTATTCAGAAATAATACTGAAGCTGGCAACTAGTACTGGGTCAAATCCCAACTTTGGAAGTGCTACTATAATGGCAGTCTCAAAACTACCTCTATGCATGTTCCCACAGATATATAGTAAATTATTTAATTACACAGAACTATTTATTCATTCATATGTTCCTACTGAGTACTTCCTGTGTATGTGCATAAAACTGTTTTAAGGTTGGAGGTTAAAAAATTGAAAAAGACAGAGACTCTTCCTTCAAAAGCATATAATTCAATGATGTCACAACTTATTTTTCCATGGGAACAAAATTCATTATACTTCTCAGGTTCTCAGGCAAACCAACAAAAGCCTATTTAATACATAGACTCGCTTAACTTTGGTGCTAATATCATTCTATAGACAAAAATGGTCATATCTTATATAAAGAAAAAATTGGATAAAGAAGAGTTTCATCATTTCCGGCTCATGAACAACCCCAAGAAAATGTTTGGAACAAGTCTAATTTTCATTTACTCTTCCCTACCCTTCCCTTTTGCATAGTTCTCTTAAGGTCATTTTTCCAAATGCTGTATCTTCATGCTATTCTCACCCTTCACTGTGGCTCCTCACTTAGGTCTGTGCCATCTCACAAAATGCTCAAGTTTCTACAGTTACTCACTTTCCTTATTCCAGTTCTTCAACACTCCTGATCTGCAGTAGCTGTGAAGAGAAAAATCTATTGAACTAATTTGTTCAAATTCACATTCCTTCTTCTAGCAATAGATCAGTGCACTTGCTCTCTGCTCCCACCCTTTAGGAGGTTTTCCAGTCTAGATTTTAGGTGTTATTTAGAAGTCAGTGTAGTTTTAATAATTTAAAGTCAACATATTGCCAGATTCTCTTCTTCAGATAGTCATATATATATATATATATTTATACACACAAATTTGTTATAAGATTTTGGAAACATTATTTTGAGACTTGCGTGTTGTTTAGAATGAGTGCAGGTAAAATTTCAAGATGAACTACTATACCACTGTATTTTTAAAATACTTGCATGTTAAGAATAATAGTGATAAGATTGTTTGACATTAATATTTACAAAGTTAAATTGATATTAATTTTAATTCAATGAAAAAAATTTAAGATATATTTCCATCTATCATAATTGTTATGATCACTTGAAAAAAGAATGGGAGGAAAATAGTGCTTAGATTAGCCAACACTTTTATTTTTAAAGTGTGAGTCTTCTTCAGGATTTAGCATATTAAAAATAAGATAAAAGTGTTTTAAAAAATGGAATTATCTCCAAGATGTCATCATTTTAAAGCAGAAGATATAGGACACAGGTCATTATTTCTGATCAACTCTAACGAGATAAGAATCTATAAAGCTCGAAAGGAAAATGAGTCCGTGACCAAAATGCTTACTCAGTTACTATAAATATTATATGAAACATGGACTCTATAAAGACAAAGCAATTGTTTTCTTTGAAAAATATGTCAGGTTTAGAAAATTCTAGGATTTACCTGTAAAAGCACCGTCTGGGACCTAATAGTGACGTTTTAGGGAAACACTTGCATATTAAGGTGGGAAGGATAGGAGGTGGCGTTTTGTGGGTCCTGTGGTGGTTAGATAGTTCTCAGAAGATGACACTGGAAATTAGATAATTGCTGATGTCATATTTTCACAGTAAAAAAATTGGTGTCCCAAGGGCTATAAAAGCAGCGGCTTCTACCTTTCCATCACAAGCAGAATCATTGAAGCAGGTAAGTGTTTCAGGCAAACTTAGTATGATTGATTCATTTGTTGTGCTACTTCTTGACACTTAATTATCTTCCTTTATGTTCTTGTTTTCTTGATACCAGGTTCTTCTTCCCACCTGCCAATTGCTGGAGTAAGAGTTGTCTTCAATGGCCACCCTGAAGAAATCTGTGAGCTTTTCCCTTATGGGGACCCTGGCCGCCAGCTGCCTTCTTCTCATTGCCCTGTCAGTGCAGGGAGGAGCAGCTGTGCCCATCAGGTCTTACTGCAAGCTTAATGAGTCCGACTTCCTGCAGCCCTATTTCACCAATCGCACCTTCAGGATGGCCGAGGAGGTACTCATCTAAATCTCTCTCTTTCATATCTTACCTACTTGGAACCCAAATAGTTCTTACATTTTTCTGCAGAGCACATCTAAGATCTTTAAGAACCCACCATTTATCACTACTAGTAGACCAGAGATTATTTTGTCTCATTATAGACTCTTTGGAGATTGGGCTTTATCAGAAGACCTTCCATTTTGGCCTTTAAAATATGTACATGGAGTTTTACCCCCAAAGGAGCCCAGCTGACTATTCATTTCTCTGGACTCCTCTGTGCATTGTTTTAAACTCATGCACAATCTGAATTCTTTCCCTAGTCTTCATTGGGCTGCTCTTGGGAGAGGGGATAAAGTACAACTCTACTTACAGACTTTTGTTCTATCTCCTCAATGTCCAAACACTTAGTCTCTTCTTCTCTTCCAGGTTAGTTTGGTAGATGACAACACAGATGTTCGTCTCATCTGTGAAGATAAACTGTACCATGGAGTCAATGTAAGTCATAGTAGTGATGAGCAGGGCAGTGTGCCATCCATGGTTACTTGGAGTGGTGGTGAAGACGGTTTGGATCTTCTGGATGGAACCTAATAGGATCCCTGCTGTCTTACTTTTGTCTGCAGGAGAATGAGCGCTGCAATGTGATGAAGCAGGTGCTGAACTTTACCCTTGAAGAAGTGCTGCTCCCTGAGTTTGATAGATTCAAGCCCTACATGAAGGATGCGGTGTCCTTTCTGGAAATGCTTAGCAACAAGCTTAGCCAATGCGTAAGTTCTCTCAGCTTAATTTCACCCACTCCTAGTCACCTGCCTTCTCTCCTTTCATTTAGAACCCTTTCCCCTCCAGTCCCCACTGCCTCCTTCTATGCTGGCAGTAAGAGGTGCCTCAGTGACACCATTATAAGAGACATTTGGAATCACAGAGTATTTGCTTTAATTTAGTCATATTTTGAATTTATGGTAATGAGTAGGGTCTGAAAGACAAGTACCCAGAAGGCTCATTTGTCCCCGGGAAAAGCAACTCAGGTTATGTGAGATGCAAAAGGTCTTTGAACACCTAGATGTGGAAATGGATCCACTAAATAGAAATTGATCAAGGGAAGGGATGGTAAAGAGAGAAAGAGGGAAATGGGAAGGTTTAATGTTCCATGGTGGGTGGGCAAAGACTTCTACCCTTTTGATGTCATGGGAAGTGATAAAATCAAAGGTGTGTGAATTCTATGCCCCTGAACATTTAAAACTATGAAAAAATTTTGAGTGAAGTAGGCAGAGCAAAAGGGACCTAGTACCTATTGAGGAGGGTCCACTGTTCACAGACGATGTTTTATGTCTGTTTCTTGCTCTGAGCATGCATTTTTGACGAGGTACAGATAGGGTTTTAATCTTGACCGCATTTGCATAAACCACTCTACTCTTTCCACAAACTTAAACCTCAGTAAGATTTCCCAAAAGTGAATAAGGGAAATGACTGGATTTTGGTGTCCAAGGGAATTCAAAAGCTCAGAAAATTTAGGTCACTAGTGAAATCTAGGTCATTGTGGGCACAAATGCTAAGAACTTTAACTCCAGGTGAATTGTAACATACCTCAGTTGGGGACGCTGAGATTCATAAAGTATCAGTACAACAATGTTAAAATAATTACTCTGCTTTTCATTTTCTAGCACATTGAGAATGATGACCAGCATATCCACAGAAATGTACAAAAGCTGAAGGACACAGTGAAAGAGGTACTACTAATAACTATTAATGCTGAATCATTAAGTAGGAGAGACAAATGTTTTTCTTATCTTTCCTTTCTTTCTTTTATCCCCCAAGTTATGATTTTTTTCTTGATTCTTCTACCATTAGGTTGATAATTTAGGTATATATGGATATAGATGTGTGTCTATATTTCTAAATCATTTGCCAAATTTTTCAAATCATAGAATTCTAGAACTGTATGGGAAGTTAGGTTGTTTAATCTCATCACCCATGCTCTGGGGATGACCAGTGGTAGAGTCTGGGCTAGAATGCAGTTCTCTTGAATCTCATCCAGGCTAGCACTCTTTCAGCAGCAATAGGTATTAGTTCTAGTATTATTAATTCTTAGGGAAATGTAAGATTCCTAGTAGTTCATGTAATCTGAAAAATCACTTGTTCAAAACAGAAAAGGGCCTGGGAGCATATTTATTTGAAGTGATTTTTAAAGCCATTAAATTTGATGACTTAAAACTTGGAGAAATAAACCCAGACCAACTGTAACAAAAAAGCTTGACTTGAATGTAGGCTGAATTTCTGGAATGATTAATAATTATATTTAGTTACCATAATATAATATGTGATAGCTATTGATTTGAATTTAAAAGCAACCCTCAATATTTACATAGTTTTAAATAAATAAAAATATTAGTAATAGATTTATTATAGTAACATGGAAGTTAGAATTGGAAATCTTTTCTTCCTCTGTCCCTTTCCCTTCGTTTCTACCCTCTTCTCCACCTCAATAAGTCCTTAGATAGACAGTGAGCATCTATCTGGTGTAGGCTAGTGTATATTTCTACAGTGAATGATACTGTCATGTGGCCTATTTGGGGAAAAGAACAGCAGTAGAAGGCTCAGACTACCAATTGTGACTAATCTCAAAACCAGAAGAATGATTAGTTGCAGTGAAAGTGATGCTCTTGTAAGCAGGTACAATTAAACCTCAGAAACATGAAGGCTTTAGTTGATGAAAATTTCAGCAACAAGCATAATGACAATTCCCCTCTTTTTCCATCTTGATTTTTTTTTTTTTTTTTTTTACAAAAAGTCTTTCTTCCTGAGCATAACTTAATGAACATAATGGTTGTGGCCTTTGTAGTTTTTGACTGTGAAGCTCAATTCTCTTGTCATAGAATTACAGTATTACCTAGATGTGAAGGGATGAGTATTGGCATGCCATAGCCAAAAAGTGCTTTGCCCTTCTGGTTTGAAAAAATCTCTGATGTCAGTTTACTCTGTGGTCTTTAGAAGAGTGAAGTGTGTGAGAGAGAAATCTGATGGTGGTCTGTGAGAAAACAGATATTTTAAAGCTTTTCTCTATTTTGAGAGAATCAACTTTCACATGTGCAATAGGTTGCCACATGGAAGAGTGGCTATGCTTTTTTTACCCTGTCACTCCAGAAGGCATAGGCAGAGCAGATGAATGTTGTTGAACATGAAGAAAAATTGGTCAGCGCTGTCTGAAAGGGTAGGAAGTCTTGGGAGGTAAAAGCAGAGAGCAGGCTGTAGTAGAATGGATGAAAAGACAGTAGGACAAGGACAACTGATTTTTTTTCACAAATATCCCGTGGCCTTAATACAAAGGAAGAGTGGAAAGGTGGAAGAAAGCAGGAAGAGGAAGGAGAGCAAAGTATAGAGGACAGATGAATTTCAGAGCAGGGTGCTTTGAACCTGAATTTGGACCCTCTTCCATTGGGTTTGAAAGCCCTCATTCATATACTACTTGGAAGAAGAAGAAAGAAAGAATGGTAGAATCTGTATTTGGCTTTCTACTAATTAAAAGCAATTGGATAGGACTTATTTGATATTTTCACAAAAGTGAAAACCTGTTTCTTTTCTTTTGTCAAGAAGGTGAGAACAGAAAACCTCATGTTTATTGGTTAATGTATAGTTTTGATTCAAGGCAACTGATGTAAATAATTTATTGGTCGTAGACAGTTGTAGGGCTATGGGGTAGGGAAGGCCTAATGGGTGGCACTCTGGGTCCCCTGTCATAGCTCCCATCTGGCTGCTCTGGTAAGGAGTGGTTTTACAACTTCATTAGTATGAGGTACCACAGAGTTTGATACCTCTTGGTGCACTCTCAGTTCAGATAGCCATAACTGTAAGGGCTTTGGCAAGTCATATTATATTATTGCTGAAGGGATTTATTTTTAATTTTTTTACAAAGGCTAAAACTTGGTTTCTTTTCAAGCAACCTAACCAAGCCACTTTCTTCTAATTTGTCCCTCTCTTAAAAATATGGTGAAAGTACTCAAATACTTGTGTTTTTTTATTTTCACAGCTTGGAGAGAGTGGAAAGATCAAAGCAATTGGAGAAGTAAACTTGCTGTTTATGTTCCTGCAAGAAGCCTGCAGTTGATCATGGAAAAGCTGGAAAATGGAAAATAACTCTTCTTGCCTGTGGGAAATAACAATAAGATCCCAAAGATTTTCTTTCACCAAAAGGAAAATGGGAGGTCAAACTCCATAATCAAGGATTTATAAATATACAAACCCCTACTTAGTTTAAAAAAGAGAACAATGTCACTTGTGTCCATAAGACCAGAAGGTAGCTCTTCCAAGCATAATGAGATTTATTGCTAATTGTAGTTGGCATTTTATACACAGCAATTCATTTTTAAGCAATTGAATGCTGAATGGTCCATTCTTACAAAAAAATTACTTCCCATTCCTTTAGGGGGAAAAAAACAACCTAAATAACTTTCTTTTCAAAATTAAGACTTTATATTTATAAGTTTATTTATTGTTATAAATATCATTTTATTTATGTCATTTTACTAATATGGATTTATTTATAGAATTATGATATTGCTACTTAATTATAAGACTAATATTAATATTTATGACAATAATTATGGCTCGCTGATATGTTTATTTAAATTCAATAAATACTTCGATATCTTAAGTTTTGTGGCTTTGTGATTTTTTCTTTAATATTATCACCGTTATTGTCGTCATCGTCATCATCATCATATTCCCATTTGCTAAATGAGCCATTTGCTCTCCTTTATATTCCTGCTTTCTTCCATCATTGCAGCTTTCCACTTTTCCTTTGTATTAAGGCCAAGGGATCTTCATGTAAAAAAATTTTAAAGTTTATCTTGTCCTACTCTCTTGTCATCCATTCTACTACAGCCTGCTCTCTGTTTTTTCCTCCAGTGACAGTAAATTCATACCTCTCAAGGTTTCCTTTCCATTTCAGACAGCGCTGACCAATTTTCCTTCATGTTGAGCTTTCTCTGAACAACATTCATCTGTTCTGCCTATGCCTTCTGGAGTGACAGGGTAAAAAAAGCATAGCCACTCTTCCACGTGGCAACCTATTAAACATGTGAAAATTGATTCTCTCAAAATGGAGTAAAAGCTTTAAAATTTCTGTTTTTGTATAAAAGACTTTATTCTTGAGTCTAAGAAAATGAGGTGGCCATCAGCATTATCCCCATCTTACAGATGAGAAAACTGAATCAGAGCCATGTTTAAAACATTGTGTAACTATACGTAGTTGATCCTGATGGAGCTCAGTCTATCTGGTGTTTGGGATCTCTGCTCTATTTCCCATATAGATTTATTATGTTGATTCAGCATGTGATTCTGAAATAAAAAGGTAAGAAATGGAAATGAACCCATCTGTGTTGTTAGCAATTTGCAGATAAAAGAAAGGAGTGATGCTAGTGGGGGAGAAATAGATGGAACCTCTATTGCTGTAGGTGAACTGCTTTAGTTCTAGTTCAAGCCTATGAGGGAGGGCACTCTCTAGTTTTCCTGTAAATCAGGAAATAAAGCAAAGGGGAAGCTTACTGAGCTGGAGGAGTCTATCTGCTAGTGGAGTTTAGCACTCACAGACAAGTCTTGTGTGTAGAAGGGGAGCAAGATAGTATGAAGCACACTGAAGAGAGAGCGTGAAGGCTGCACATCTTCAAACTTTGTACAGAAAAGAGAGCAAAGAGGTAGAGATAAAAGTTGGATTACCTAGAAGAATGAACAAATGACACCAGCACTGAAGAATCTATGTCTTTCCACAGAAGGTGAAAGTTAGTGGGCAGCTGTCTAAAGTGTTTCCTTTTCCAAAAATTCAGGAACCTTGGTTTTATCCTTTAATTCATTCACTAATTGTTTGCCAAATTCTTGTGGGATTAGGTCAAGCTTGGTGATATTGGTAAGCATTACCAATTGTAGGTTCACTTGTAGATAAAGTGGAGCTAATATTTTTGGGCATGGCCTTTGAATGCTGAGAGGTATGAGAACTAAACTTCAGAGATGATAGAAATAAAATTACTCTGTGATAAGTTGGTTTTAAGACTCTTCTTTCAAATGCGTCTAAGTGCAATGCCTTGAACAAAATTTGATATTGTACTTGTTTTTGACCAATATTCTAGAAATACATAAATGGAAGAATACTACTCTTAAAATTGGATTTGTGACTACTTCCATCCTAGAGCAAGGAGGCTGAAAAACAGAGATTTAAATACTGAATACCATTGAACATAAGGCATAAGGTGCTAGGATCTTCATCAATTTGTCTTCATTGGTGACAAATTTGGCAGTGATGTGAGATAGTCCAAGTTCCTCATAGGTCTTTCCACAGAAGGTGAAAGTTAGTGGGGCAGCTGGAAGGGAGTCTTGACACAATCATTAGCACCTGTTGTAGCATTTTTAAATTTTTTTAATTTTATTATTATAATTATTATTATTTTTCAGCATCAATGGCACTGCTCATGTTCTTGCCATTGGTGGAGGCCTTGGGTGTCGCCTCTCCCAGTAGCAGATGGCAACATCCAGGTATTAAAGAGGACTAGCCTGAGAGGCTGTGTGAGACACAGCACCCTGAGACACTAACCATAATTTAGGACTGACAAGAAGCTGCTGGAGGGTTTTGAGCATGGGAAAAACTTGATATGACTCATGTTCTATAAAGATCACTATGACTATTGGATAGGGAGGAGGCCTACTGTATGTGTTTGTGGGGCGGGGAGTAGGGTTAGAACAGAAGCAAGGTCAGAACAATAGTCCAGGGACGGGGAGGCAACTGCACTGGAGTAGATGGGAGTTGAGTCAGAGAAAACGTGTGTGTGACTTACTGTGGCACTCAGCTTGGGCTGCCTGGGAAATGAGAGCTATGTATAGACCAAATGCACTAGCAGGAAAAATAATCCTTTTGTTTTTCTTCTGATCCTTCACTTACACTGTAGTATTCACTAGCATGCAGTGCTGCATGTGGGAATTAAAGATAGACAGGTGATCTTGTTCTCAAAGGACAAGATTTGAGTGAAGGCACTTCCATCAGAAAAGAAGAATGCAGAGATCGACACTGAACTGAGGTCCTCTTGTTTCAGAGGCAATCACAGTTATAGCAAGTTTATCTCTGTACTCTCCTGTCAAGGAATGCCTATTTTTGAAAAACAGATAGAGAAGGCTGAGATGACTGATGACAGGATCTCTAAGAGGAAATTGCATTACTGCTACACCAAGAGGCTAGATAAACTGTAACCGGACCGGGTGGATTTGCTGGATTGTCTTGTCAATTTGCTTGATAGTCTCGCTAATAGAAAACTGCATCAATCCTAAAGAGACAGGATCATCAAGAACTCCATTTCCATTTTGGAAATTAACCCCTTATCAGGAGTATCATTGGCAAATCCCTTTTCATTTTGTTGATTTTTTAATTTTTTGCTGTACAGAAGCTTTTTATTTTGATGTAGTACCATTTGTTTATTTTTCTCCTTAGTTTCCTTTGCCCTAGGAGATATATCTGCAAACATATTGCTATGAGAGGTGTCCGAGATTTTTGCTGCCCATGATTTCTTCTAAGATTTTTATGGTTTCATGACTTAGGTTTAAGTCTTTTATCTATTTTGAGTTTATTCTTGTGTATTATGTAAGTTGGTGGTCTAGTTTCATTTTTTTTTCATGTACCTGTCCAATTTTCCATTTATTGAAAAGACAGTATTTACTCTACTGTATGCTATTGCTTCCTTTGTCGGATATTAATTAACAAAAGGAAGACAATTAATACAATTAAAAAATGGGCAAAGGATGCCAGGCTGGTGTGGCACAGTGGTTCAGTGTTGACTCAAAAACGAAGAGGTCATTGGTTTGATTTCTGGTCAGGGCACATGCCTGGGTTTGGGGCTTGATCCTCAGTAGGGGGCATGCAGGAGGCAACCAATTGATGATGTTTCTCTCTCATTGATGTTTCTATCTCTCTATCACTCTCCCTTCCTCTCTTTCTAAAAATCAATTAAAAAACAGATAAACAAACAAAAATTGGCAAAAGTCCTAAATAAACACTTCTCCAAAGAGGACATACAGATGGCCAAGAGATATAAAAAGATGCTCATAGTAACTAATCATTAGAGAGATGCAAATTAAAACGACAATGAGGTATCACCTCACCCCTGCCAGAATGGCTATCATCAGCAAATCAACAAATGGCAAGTACTGGTGAGGATGTGGAGAAAAGGGAACCTGGGTACTCTGCTGGTAGGAATGCAGACTGGTATAGTCACTATGGAAATCACTATGGAGTTGCCTAAAAAAATTAAAAATGGAACTGCCATTTGACCCAGTAATTCCATTTCTAGGAATATATCCTAAAAACTTGAAACACCAATATATGCATCCCTATATCCATTGCAGGACTATTTACAAGAGCTAAGATCTGGAAACAGCCCAAGTGCCCATCAGTAACTGAGAGGATAAAAAAAATGTGGTACATTTATAGCATGGAACACTATGCAGCTGTTAAAAAGAAGGCTCTCTTCCACTTTAAGACAGCATGGGGAGTATTATGCTAAGTGAAATAAGCCAGTCAGGAAAAGACAAGTATTACACAATCTCACTTATATGTGGAATCTAATGAACAAAACAAACTAACATACAAAATAGATCTAGAGACATGGAAGCATGCAACAGACTGACAAATCTCAGAGGGAAGGGGTGGGGGAGGGAGAGATTAACCAAAGAACTTATGTGCATATATGCATAACCCATGGACACACACAATAGTGCTGTGAGGGCCTGAGGAGAGGGTAGAAGTGGGCTAGAGGGGATGAATGGAGGGAAAAGAGGACATCTGTAATACTTTCAATAATAAAGATATATTAAAAAAAATAAACATGCTCCATTTCCTTAGGAATGAGGGTTTAAGTAACTTCACCAGGTAAAGGATTCCATCCAATGGAGATGCAGGCAGAGGGTAAAGGGAAAATGTAATGGATAATGAAGCAAGGAATTTATGATTATTTAATTTAGATTCTATAAACAACTATAAAAGTAGGAACTATAGCAGATATAGTTTCTGTTAATAAATTATTTTCCTATTTTTTCCTCTTTCCCCTCTTTATCTCTTATATGAAGAACTAGAGGCCTGGTGAACGAAATTCGTGCACCGGGGGGGGGGGGTCCCCTCAGCCCAGCCTGTACCCTCTCCAATCCAGGACCTTCCGGGATTGGGCCTAAACTGTCAGTTGGACATTCCTCTTACAATCCTGAACTGCTGGCTCCTAATTGCTCACCTGCCTGCCTGACTGCCTGGTCACCCCTAACTGGCCCCCCCTGCCAGCCTGGTCGCTCCTAACTGTCCCCCCCACTGGCCTGGTTTGTCCCACGCAGCCTGCTGTTCAGTCATTTGGTCGTCCCTCACTAACCCCCCTGCCGACCTGGTTGTAGGCAGCCATCTTGTGAGGGCATGAGGGTTAATTTGCATATCGCCTCTTTATTATTATATAGGATACTTGTGGGGGCTAATATTTTAGTTTTCTGATGGGCATAGCACCACATTGACATCGTCCTAGAATGATACAGTAGTTAATTAGATTGTAAGTATTTCCTGTGTTGGATACATTTTTCACCTAAAGACAAGAATGGATGCTGAGACAAAAATGATGAATAATTTCAATCTGGCCCTCTAGATCCATCCGCTGTTCTTTCCCACTCCATTTTGTGTCTGAGAGGCTGACATGTACGAGTTGCCTCACATATGTGCTTGCTCTCTGGCTTTTGATAGCATCTAACAAGTGGGAAAGCTAGTAGTAGTTTGAAGAATGAAAATAAGGTCAGAGTGATTATTCCTCTGGAATCTTCCTGCCAGATTGCCATGCAGGCCAGTTGTATACTTCTACAGAGAGCTCCCTGCAGACAGCCCTCTTCCATAACATTCTCTTTCCTGGTTCTGGAAAATTCTCTCAATCCTGTTCCCTAACAGGCTTCTGGGTATTGTTAGTTTCAGAACATTGCACTACTTCTTGTAGGGTTCCTTAAACTCTTTCCACACCTTAAAAAAAAATCAATGCCATAAACGCTTCTCCACGACTCAGTTCAAATGTAATAGAAGTTTCCTGCTGGGATTCTGAACTGTGTATCCCTTTCTCACTTTTATTCCTCCCCGAATCCTGCCTGGCAGCAGGATGGAGCCTGCTAATTTAGCTGAGATCATTTACAGACCATACATAGAGCCAGTTTGGGGCATATCTGAGCTGTGTGTAAATTTTTACACAGCAATAAAGTACTAGTAAAATCAGAAACAATGGTAATACGGCTTCTAAAATTAAAATACGTTCTTTTAAAAATATTTTTATTGATTTCAGAGAAGAAGGGAGAGAAAGAGAGAGAGAGAGAGAGAGAAACATCAACGATGAGAGAATCATTAACCAGTTGCCTCTTGCATGCCCTCTACTGAGGATCCAGCTGCAACCTGGGCATGTGCCCTGACTGGGGATCAAACTATGACTTACTGGTTCATAGGTTGATGGTCAACCACTGAGCTTCACCAGCAGGGCTAAAATACACTCTTTAATAAAAAAAAAATCCTATTTCTCCATGAGAAAATAGAGGTGCTTAAGTCAACACACAAGTATCACCTAAAGGAACTAAAGAGCCCTCTTCTTCCCTTTGAATCAGGAATCTCTTGTTTCTTTCTGAGGCCCTCCCCTCCCCCTGCCTTGGGAATCTTTGTTTCAGCTGCCATGCCAGCTGGAGGATGGGTAGAATTATTACACCTGAATAATTCTGACTCCTCTCAACCTGTGGTTGCTTCTAAACCTGTGGCCCTTCTTTCTCCTTTTTTTTCTTTTTATAGCTGCAAAGGATATTCAGGGGGACTCTACATGCTTCCTGATTTCTATGAGGTTTAACCATCGGGGTGATTTTCTGCATCCCATCTCTTACTTTAGCAATCAATGCATTGTGTGCGGGTTAACCTCAGTACCACCTAGAAATCCACCAGTTGTGTCCTTCCTAGCAGGCGCTGTTTCTTTTGAAACCCGCATGCTGTGAGATGCTTTTATGAGCTGCTGTTTCATCTGTGACATTTTCATCTTGCCATCGCTGCAGATGCTATTTTTAGGCACAATGACTACCCAGGAACCTTATGAACTTTACATTGCTGCTTGACTCAATGACACCCTTGGAAATTTTAATGCAATTTACATCTTAGGGTGTGCAAGATCCTGTGATGGGGGCTATGAAAACATAAGGTTGGATATCTTCTGGATGCTATCCTCAGGGAGCCTGCTGTCTGGTGAGGAGGACAGGAAAACAACTGCTTGGGGCACAAGCGAATTGAAATGTACTGATGACCGTCGTCACTGCGGATGACACCAAAGCTGCATTTGAGGCGATCTTTTGAAGGATAAGAAGGATTTCAACAAATTCAAGTGTCCTCTCCTCTATGAAGTCTTCCTGTTTTCTTCCCCTCTGCAACTTAGGCATAGTTAGTTGCCCCATCTTCAGGACTCTCAAAGAATAATTTACATCTCTTTTAGCATTTATCACATCACAGTTTATTTGTTATGTATCTATCTCAAGAGCTTTTCAAGGGCAGAAACTATTGTTCATCTTTGGTTTCCAGGACCTAAACATACCAGGCACTTTACAGATGCTTGGTAAATGTTTGGTGGATCGATGAAGACAGGACTGAACAGCATTCTGGGCCCAAGGATCTGGATGAGCAAAGGGTTGGAGACATGAAAGGGGACAGCATGCTCAGCGGAAGGCCAGAGGTCATGTGGCTGGAGCTCAGGTTATGTGGAATTGTGCAGTGGGAGATGACCAGCAGTGGTAACATTAATTCTATACAACTTCCTATTTCTAGTCTTTGGGAACTCAGTATCCATGGGACTATGTAAAGAGAGCCCAGTGAAGGAACAGAATTTGGCTCACACTATGCTTTGGCCCTTAACCTGTTGTGGTAAGGCAATTGCACCTATGCTCTGTGTTTTAACTTTCTCCTTCTTGAGTTTGGGCAGCTGACACCCACTAACACTTTCCACCAACAATGCCTCACAAAAACTACGGGAAATGTGATATTGCTGATGGTATGGAGTGGAGTTCTTTCAAAATGCAATGAAATAGTTTTTGACGCAGGCAGACAAGAGATGCCTCCAGGAGGACGTTCACACTCTAGGAGACCCATCCACAGCCTACTTGGTCCTCTTTTGTTGGTAACAAGTGATGTGTGAAGGCTGCTGGGAAGCCCCTGGTCTAAAGCCACGATGGTGGTAGCATTGTCTGAGTTCTCTGTCCATGGTTTTGTCAAAGTCTCCATGCTTTTGTCTTCAGAAGGTGGTTCCAATGTACTGGGGTTCATCACCAGAGCATGTGATATCTGCTCTTTACTGCCTCATAACTTTGAACTGCAGATTCCTGGTCCTTAAAATGAAGAGAGAGACACCTACCCCTCATGTAAGAATGAAATCACTCCATCTTGGTTGAGAGGGAAATCTTCTCAATTCAATTTTCATGATTTTTAAAAAGAGAAATAAGGTGCAGCATCCCCAAGTGGCCCCATTTCAAGTACGGAGTCCAGGGAGGCGTCTGTTTGCCCTATCCAAAAACAGACCCACCCCATTCCCAGGCAGGCCTCCTCTCATATCTTTTTGGCCAGAAATGACACATGTGCTCATGGCAATCATTGGCCTAGATGTGGGATGGAAAACTTTTTCTGTATGGGGAAAAATAGTAAATATTTTAGGCTTTGGGGTCTGCCTATCATCTCTCTTGCATTGTTTTTCATATTCTTTTCCTCCTCCTTCTCTTCCTCCTTCTCAACCTGTTAATTCAGTGTAAAAATCCTTCTTAGCTCATGGGCTTTACAAAAACAGGCTGTGAGCCAGATTTGGGCTATAATTTGCCAACCTTTGGCTTAGATTATTCAATTCATTTTCTGGGGCTAGCCACATCGACACCCCAAAATCTTCTAGGGAATTATTTTGTGAGCGGCTAATAAGATCTACTATGAGCAGCAGATGACAAATGTATTTAGCATTGAGTATACTCCAGAGTTAACAAATGCTGCATTAAATTTCCCTATAACCACAAGTTGTCATAGCAGAACCATGAAATGTAACCATGACTATATTATCTCATCTTGTTAGCAATTTAAAAAATAGATTTTATTTTCTTACAATTTTAGTTCACAGCAAAACTGAGAGGAAGGTACAGAGATTTCCTATATATGCCCTGCCCCCCACATATATCGCCTCTGCCACTATCAACATCCCCCACAAGATGAATCTAGCCTGGCTCTAGCTATTTTTGATGACAGTGAATTTTTTATTACAATAAAAAGTGAACCTCTGTATCACATCTTATGGACTACCTCAAATTCTCTTGGCTTCTCTTGTTCCCAGCTGCTACTGCAGTGGTCATTTCTGGCTCCTCTGTCACTCTGAACTCAGAAAAAGGGCCAGGGGGCAGATGGTGGAATCTGTCTTCCCTTAATTACTGAAGGGCCCAGGGAATATTTATTGGTGTGAAAAGTTAACTCCCCACAGGGCAAACCATTGGAGAAAACTGGGGTATATTTTTTATTCCCTTTCCTCCTTCCCTTGGTTTCTGTACAGCCTGTCTGGAGACATCCTAAGTGGCCAGAAGACTGGCTGCCTCTCTTCATAAAACACTGGCCAGATTACTGATGTATCACCAGGATCTGTTTGTTAGATCTGCTTCTCCTTTCCTTCACTCTTACTCATCCCTAATAAAGCATTGACTCTCAAGCTTTGCCTCCGGCTCCTTTTTCTGGGAAACTTGGGCTAAGACAATTCATTACCAGAATCTAAGCTCTGTGAGGATAAAGATTTTGGTTATTTTGCTTATTGCCTAGAATACTGCCTGACACCTAGTAGGTGTTCAAGGTATATAAGATCTGTATATACTTGGTGTTCCAAAATGTTACACATTTTAACAGCTGACAGCTCAATTTTGAAAATAAAATTTATTTTAATAAAAACTGTCTTCATAATTATTCAAAGTGTGTGTATACATTTTCTTGGGTCTCTCTCTGTGTATATATGCACATACACATATACACCTTATATATAACATCTGCTATGAGCATCAGAATTTATATATACATGTACAGATATATATAATATACATAATACATATAATATATATAATATATAATATATAATGTATATAATACATATAATATATATTACATGTATATATAATATAATTTGCATTTAATCTTGAAAGACTTAATGAATGCATCGATTCATGGCAGAACCCTTGGCAGAGATGAGCACCAAAACAAATTTGTGTAAGGGTAAGAGACCTCTTGTTAGCTGATTCCCTCCACAGAGAGCACCCAAGCCTGCAATACAAAAATCCCCAGATGCATTTAGCTAGTGTATAGGAAGTTATGAGAAAGACAGAGATGAAAAGCAGTAGCCAGCATTGCATAGCACCAAGTTGCACAAGAGGTTCCCATCAAGCCTGATGCATAGCTGATCTGATCTCCTATACTCTGGTCTAGTTTGAAATACAAAGGAGAGGCACAAAACAATACTGAAGGCAGGGGAGGGGAATACCACTGTGGGCTCTATAGATCTTACAGACCAAATGAGAAGATAAAGAGGTCTTGTGGCTGCCCAACATAGCTCAGACGTGAATTGAGAAGAAACACCCAGAAAGGCTCTCTCAAAGCAGAACTGATTAGTCTTTCTCCTTCCTCCATAGAGCTCTAACTGCCCGTTGGTCTTTTCTCACCTTACAGGGCATTCTGTGGTAACTGTGGGGTGTATTCAGTAATTCAACATTATTTATTGAGCACAGACTATGTGCTAGTCATTGTTTAGATCTGGAGTAACAGCCATGGCCAAGCAGACAAAAATCCCTGCTTGATAGAGCTTACGGTTTTAGGAAAGGGAGATAGATCGTTAATAAAATGCGTAAGTAAATATAGAATATGTCAAATCACAACAAGGGGTTTGGAAAATAAAGAGAGAGAGAGAGAGAGAGAGAGAGAGAGAGAGAGAGAGAGAGAGAGAGAAGCTGGGAGTGGGGTTGATTCTAACTAGGGTGTTGTATTAGTTTCCTAGGGCTGCCATAACAAAGTAACACAGACTAGAGGGCTTAAGCTACAGAAATTAATTTCCTCACAGTTTGGAGGCTAGAAGTCTGACATCATGGTGTCAGCAGGGCAGGTTTCTTCTGAGGTCCCCCTTCTTGGTTTGTAGATGGCCAGCTTCTTTCTGTGCCTACACATGTCTTCCTTCTGTATGTTTGTGTTCACATCTCCTCTTCTTATGAGGCCACCAATTATACTGGATTAATGCTCACCCAGCTGACCTCATTTTAATTTGTCAACTCATTTAAAGACCCTCTCTCTAAATATAATCACATTCTGGGGTCCTGGGGGTTTGTACTTCAACATATGAATTTTGTGGGGGATTTAGCTCATGATAAGTATCTTGGGAAAGCCTTGCTGAGAAGATGATATTTGAGCAAACTTATTGCCATTGGAAGAGCTGTCCATGCAGATATCTGGGGGAAAATCATTTCAGGAGAGGGAACACAATGCAAAGGCTCTGCGATACAGGCATGCTTGGTGAGTTTAAAGAGCAGCAGGGAGGTACCGTGACTAGAGCAGGTAAGTGAACAAGGGGGAGAGCAGTAGGAGAAGAGGCCAGAAAGGTAAGAGAATGGCAAAATCATGGCCCTGAGGTCACTGGAAGGACTTTGGCTTTTTATTCTGAGTGTGAGGGAAAGTCCTCAAGGGAGGAAATCATGTTGCTAGTGGTCTGCAAATTCCAGTTCAAATGCATTGCCTCGTCTGAGTAAGTCTATTAGGTGCTTTATGCTGACTGCCCCAAGGTCACAGGCTGAAGAGATGGACCAATGATGAATACATTTTGATAGAAAAATACATTGGTTTCTAGGACTCTCACTATTGTGATTTCTAAGTTCTGTCTCAATTCTTGCTGTTATAACTGTGCACCTTCTTTTTGATGCACTTAGAAAATGAGGTAGAAAGGCTATTTTTTAAGCCCTTATGTGCTTTGATAAAACTTTGGAGGATGCTTGGATTTGTGCATTGTGCATCCTTTCTTTCCTCATCAACTGTCTTCTTTGTGATGAGTTCTCATCTCATTTCAGAGGGTGTGTTTGTTACCAGCAGAGGTGCTCTGGTGGAAATGAGGCTTGGGCTCTTCAAAGAGATTCACTTACTTTTTGAAACATCAGAAAATGCTCCCAAGTGTTTGGACATTTCATGTGATGCTCTCTCTTAGCTCCGTCGCCAGCCTTGGCTGCCTTGATTTAGAATTTAGCCTTAGGCTCTGGTGCTTGTTACTGACTCTGCCTAGTTCTGATGACTCTCTTCCTCACAACCGGATTCCTAGTGTTGACTTGCCCGGGCACTGTTACCTCTGTTATTGCTAGGCTTTGGTGGCTCAGCTCTGCTTTCCAATGGTCATGGACTACGTTTACTTCTTTTAAAAAAATATATCTTTTTGTTTAATTCTCATTGTTGAAAGTATTACATATGTCCCCCCTGTTTCCCCATTGACCCCTTCTAGTCCTCTCCCACCCTCCATCCCAGGCCTTCCCCACCTATTGTCAGTGTCCATGGGTTATGCATATATGAATACAAGTTCTTTGGTTGATCTCTTGTCACCCACCCACCCTCCCCTGCTTTCCCTCTGAAATTCGACAGTCTGTTCTTTGCTTCTATGTCTCTGGATCTATTTTGTTCATTGGATTCCACATACGAGTGAGATCATGTGATACATTTACTTTTTATCTTGCGGCTAGTTCCCAAAATGAACCACATTTATTGCCATAGGAAGAATTGGGGCAGAACTGAGGATGGAAGTCCATGGAACATCTGCCTTCATAGCCCCTAGTGCCTAGCAGTAGTCTTTGTATTGGCAGATCCTTTTTTTTTAAATCCTCACCCGAGGATATTTTTCCATTGATTTTTAGAGAGAGTGAAAGAGAGGGAAAGATAGAGAGAAATATTGATGTGAGAGTGTTGAGACTCAGTTCCTTCATCCTGCTCCACTACACCAACTGTCAGGTATTCGATGCAGAAGCCATGATATATTGTGGGTATAAAAGAGAATCTTCATTGTAGGAGCCAGTGGCCATGTAGCCATTGCTAACAAGGAACCACTAGACAAAGCAGTTCTTCAAAGCAAAGTCCCATACAATAGCTGCACACCGGCTAGGTAACAATACACCTTTCCCACAAAGCAGTAGCAACCTCTGTGTCCACAGCTGTAATACATCTTCCCCAGAATACAGCCCCATACTGGCTGGTCAGTAACAACTTTATACTACTTAGACAAAAGAGGCTTCTCACCAAATGGTGACCTTTTGGGTTATAGAAGGGCACGCTTGCGCAGGGTACATACAGATGACTGTGTCCATGCTCTTGTACCTGTGTATAGACTTTGGACATCCTGATTAAGATTCCCACACTCAGAGTGGCCTCGATTATCTGGCGTACTCTGAATAGGGTCCCCCACAGAAAGAAACACATCGATTGGTTGCCTCCTGCATACCCTCGACCAGGGCCCTGGGCCAGGGAGGAGCCTGTAACCAAGGTAGGTGCCCTTGACTGGAATCGAACCCAGGGCCCTTCAGTCCGCAAGCTGATGCTTTATCCACTGAGCCAAACCAGCTAGGGTTGGCAGATCCTTGATAGAAGTTTCTGATGGAATCAATTTATTTAAATTAAGCAGTTATAGTAGTATCTCATGATGTGGAAAGGAAAGTGGTTACTCAACTAATATTAGATGTACTTCTTTCAATGAGGCACCATGATAGGTACTGAGGATTCAAAGATAAAAAGACAGGGTCTTTCCATAAGAATTCACATTCTACTGGAAGTCTAGAGTTAGGAGAAAAGTTTGTGTAGTCAACTTGGCTAGAGATAATAAAAAACGTTAAAAATTGTGGGCCTTAATCCCAGGTTCAGTTCCAAATAAATCTTGAATATATTAGGGGCCTTATAGTTTCTGAGCTGGAAAAATTCTTGAGAAAAGTTGGAAAACTTCTCTCCTGGATTTTGATGCTGGCTGCAGAATGATGGCTTTGGGGGAAGAGGAGCCCGGGAAAAGGTGTGGGCAGGGATAAATAGAACTCCATATGCCATCACGAGCATGTTTCCCCGGCTTCCCATTCTACTCTGCTGTTCAGTTTTCCCGGGATACTCCTTAGAAAAGGCGATTTTCTTTTCACTTGGGAATTAAAAGAATTCACACACCTCCTGGAAATCAGGCTTTCACATTGGCATGGCATGACTTTTAAAAATAATGACATCTGTTGTGATATGCAACTCAAGTTTTGACTTTTTTTGTGGGGTAGGGGGCTGAGGCCCCAATCTTACCAGTAAATTGGAGCTTTTGCTTAATGTCACAGATGGTGTGGTCAACGTTTTTTGATTATGAAGCACTCTTAAAAAAAAAAACCAGCCTAAGTGATTTTCCTCTATATAAACTGTATGCTATCTTTCACAGCATCTCATTGGAGAGGCAGCCTTGAGGGTTAAAGTAAGTAGGTTATCCTCTCATCTGTGAACACAAGCAACTCTCTGGCTGCTGTGAGTGACACAGGCCGGGTGAGGTGGAGGGAAATGCAGGGGAATTGCATTTTGACGTCTGGGTTGCTGTTTGCCACTCTATCTCTTGCTATTGCCAAGCACAAGCAATCTTCCTTCGCCAAGAGCTGTTACCCAAGAGGAACACTGTCCCAAGCTGTTGACATGCTCTATGTCAAGACAGCAAGGCTCAAAGCAACAATTCCAGTAAGTACTAGGCTCTGCTTACAATGATGACGTAGAGGGCATTTATAATTCTGGATAAAACTTACTTCTCTCTGTTTTATTGTAGGAAGACAGCATAAAAAATATACGATTATTGAAAAAGAAATCAAAAAAGCTATTTATGGTAAGCCAGAGGGCCTTTCTTCTCCCCCAGGTTTCTAATTGTTCGATGTTTTTCCCCCTCCATTTGAATTTTCCCAGGTGGTCATTAAGTAATAATCAGGGGGATGTTTCAGTGACATTTTACAAAAGCGATGCACGGTTTACCTTATGCAATTTCTTATATCTTGTTTGTAGAAAAACTGCAGATTCCAAGAACAGCTTCTCTCCTTCTTCATGGATGATGTTTTTGGTCAACTCCAAGTTCGCAAGGAAATACAGTTTGTGGAAGAATTTCACAGCCTTAGGCAGAAATTGAGCCGCTGTGTAAGTATGCACAACAAACGTGGTGAGTTTGACCCTACAACCCTACCTAGAAAACAGCATGTGTGAAGCTGTCTCCACATCAAAGGGTGAGTGAAAGGGCCTTTCTAAGTGTTGGCTTGTCATCCACATGGAGAGTTCATTACTAGGGAAACAGGGTCAAGTAACCATGCATAACTCAGAGCGCCACTGTTTAGTATAGCTCAAGGAATGGCATGCAAAACGTATTGAAGCAAGCTAAAATAACATGGAATGCTACTCAAATACAGGGGTGGTCAAAAGCAGGTTGACAGTTGGTCATATGGAAAAGAATTAATAAATGATAATAGACCATGTGTTTTGTGTACTCACAACTGTGAACCTACTTTATCCCACCCTTGTATTTATTTAATTTTTAATCATTCCCTCTTTATGACTCCCAAGTAGTTCATTCATTCATTTTATAGTTCTTAAGTACCAACTATGTGCCCAACGCTATTCTAAGCTACTTTCTTTTTTCTTTCCCATATTGCTGAGAACTTCTAGGCTGCCATTTTCTTGTTTATTTACTTAAGTTTTTTTAGTTATATCTTTTTAAAGGCATGGTCTCAATCAAAACCAGATAAAGGTGTGATATGTCTTCTTTGGGATCTAAATTATTTGATGCGGTGTATGATCTCTGTCACCTTAAGCCAGTTGTTCTCAAACTTCCTAATGCCGAGACCCTTTAATACAGTCCCTCATGTTGTGGTGACCCCCAATTTCATTGTTACAAATTGAACATAATTAAAGCATGGTGATTAATCACAAAAACAATATGTAATTATATATGTGTTTTCCGATGGTCTTAGGCGACCCCTGTGAAAGGCTCGTTGGACTCCCAAAGGGGTCGGGACCCACAGGTTGAGAACCGCTGCCTTAAGCAATGGGGAATTAATTAAGAAGATAAAAGTGACGACATTTCTATAAAAACATCCACAGTTATAAAGACCAGTGTAGAAAAAAAACAAAAAAAACCACAATATTAAGGTATCCGCACAATATTAGTTGCCTTGCCTCTGTGGGGAGTGTGGAGTATTTTCCAGGACTGGGTTCTGAGCGTGCCTCCTGCGGCTGTGCCTTGCAGGTGGTGTGAAGGGCGGGGGGGGGGGGTGGGTGGGGGGTGATGATGGCTGCAGCCCTTGGGATGGCAGGTGGAAACGAGCCCTCTGCTCTTGGGCAAGATGGTTACTGAGACCTAAATGCTGGGCGGTTGGAGGTAGATTTTTATTTTTCAAGAGTTAGGATATCTTTGTCTCGTGGTTCGTGAAAGGGTCAGGAATCCAAATTATAGCACATCATACAAAGGCATTTTGTGAGGGTGAGCTGGTCATTAGGTAAAAAAAATTCAATGAATCTATGTTCACTTTTCTTTGGTTAGTTTGTGTTTAAGTCATGTCCTTGTTTGGGGCTTGGGCTGCATGATTTTTAAATAAACTTTGTCATTTCACTAAGATAACAATAATGATTAAAATTGCAAACTGGTACCTCTTTTTAGAAGACAGAGAGATTGCTCTGGGCCAGTTCCTTTCCCTGAAATCATGGAAAAGCCGTCACTCATCTTTCGTTTATTCTATATTTAATCTATAAACTCTTTTTTAAAAAAACATATTTTATTGATTTTTACAGAGAGGAAGGGAGAAGAAGAGGGATAGAGAGTTAGGAACATCGATGAGAGAGAAACATTGATCAGCTGTCTCCTGCACACCCCCTACTGGGGATGTGTCTGCAATCAAGGTACATGCCCTTGACCAGAATCGAACCTGGGACCCTTCAGTCCTCAGGCCGATGCTCTATCCACTGAGTCAAACTGGTTAAGGCTAATCTATAAACTCTTATCAAGGCAGTGACTAGTATAGGTTCTTAAATTTAGGTAAAATTATTATATAATTTCATATTTCTTTTAGCTTCCCTAATTAGATGATTTTTCTCCCAAGAAAGAGAGTTTTTACCACTAAAAGACTTGAAGAGGGGGAGAATAATCCACTGCAGCACCCGCTACTGGGGGAAATAGAGACCCATGGCCGTGACTGTAGGCTCGAGTGGGGTTATTCAAAGGACCAGCACACTGTTCCCATGTCAGTATCTGGAAACAGGCATCCTCTTCAGCTTTTTTTTTTTTTTTTTTTTTTTTTTTTTTAGTATCTTCTGTTTTTCTTTTTTGCTAGAGAACCTCGGTTCCTCTGTGTAGGTGCTATCGTTTGCATTAGCCATCCGATTTAATTCAATGTCATTCTAAATGAAGTTTGTTAATGATAGTGAGGCGCTAGAAGAAATCCTTGCCCGATACAATACAGTGTTATCTGAATATCTGGAAGATCTCCCCTTACCCCCCTCCCCCCCCCCCCGCCGCCCCCACCTCCTCAAGCCTGTCTGTTTTTACCATTAATTCAGTCTCCTTGGCTCAAATAGCTAGAAAACAGATAATGATAGTTATAACCCAAACCAAGCTGAAAAACTTAGAAAACACAGAACTGTCTAGGAACGCTGGTTTTCCTTGATTTTTTCCCCTTGATTTGTTTTTGAAGTGTTTCCTAAAGGGACCTCAGTCTGTCAATGGAGATGCCCTTTCAGGGACTTCGGGCCACCGCAGCTCAGCTTGGCACTTTTGGCGGGTTGTGGCCGCTTACCTAAGTGGCTGGCTCCCCCTTATGGCCAAATGGCAATACAACACCCAATCAACCTCCCCAAGAGCCATCTAACTCATTTACTTCTTACATTCTCCCACCTGTAGCCAACCATTGTTAGCTTTAGTTAATTTGTCTCACCCGCTCTGGACTTTATGCCCTGGGGTGTATCTGCCACCTCCAGGAAACTGAAAAAGAAAGTCAGAGGATTAGCCTGCGCTTTGGAAAGCCTTCTCAGACTTTTACTTTAAGAAATAGGTACTTGCCTTGTGTTTAATCTTTTGGGCAACCACATTTTTTTTTTTTTTTTCAACAGAAGCTGGTATCAGTGTAATATAAATTTACTCAACATCTGATCTTGGTGGAATTCTAAATTAGTTATTGGGGCAGGTTTTAAGCAGGGAGAAGTTATAAAATATAAAGTAGGTAGGCAACATTAACCTAAATGTGATATTAATAAAAAATGGGCACTAAATATAGTCAATATATAAACAGCCAATATAGAAAGTAATTACACTTGCTGTATTTGTCCAGTTGTCCTTGCTATCAAGTTTTTATGGGAAAAATTAGTTAAAACACAAACCTTTCACTTTAGGAGTTTTGCAGTGTGTGTGTGTGTGTGTGTGTGTGTGTGTGTGTGTGTGTTGGTGGAAGGATCCTAGTGGGGAAAGGAGAGCATGATCACTATACAAACATTTATAACAAGAGGGAGAAAGAAAAAGCACCATAGTAACAGTACTAGTCAAGCTCTGGGGATTCAGAGTAGAAATCTGCATGTCTAAATGGAGCAGGGAAAGTGTCAAGGAGGGACTTTGAGAGGAACCTTGAGTTCTGTGGGTTTTATTTCTGCGGAACCTCAGCATATTTCAAAGCTGGTCCCAGGGTTTTCCCATAATCCAGAAACAGAAGAAAATGGCCCAACCTTCGTTTCTGGGACCCAGCACTCTGAACTAATGCTTAGGTTAGTGTGATGCTATAGTCTAAATAGGAGCTGGAGGTGTTGATCTTTTTTCAACCAACACTGCATTTATGGTGTTGTTTCCAGGATTAAATGTTGTCTGAGTTCAAAACAATTGACTTACATGCAGAATTTTGGCACATAATCCACTTGCTTAATGTGAGTACTTGGGTTTGAGTTTATGTCAACCATAAATCATTGGTATGTGTTCTTTTGAAAATGCCCCCCTCCCAAACCTGGAAATAACAAAAAAAAAAGCAAGATATATGACATAAATTGGTTTATGTAACTTAGAGAATCCAACAAGTATTTATTTTGTATCATAATACATTGAAATAATAGTAAGAATTACTACAACTCTTTATAAACTGTTACCTTGTAATGATGATTTAAAATGTGCTGGTTCTATGTGATTGTTTTATTTCTCTTAACACTCCCCCCGCCCCATCATCAATATTTACTGAGCATTTATTGACATTTTTAAATAATCATCCAGGATTGGTAAAAAACAATTACTCTGCTAAAGATGCAAGGATATTTTAGTCCTGATAATGTTTTAAAATATCATAATCTGCCCTATTTTGCCAGATGGAATTTGACTCTGGATGAATTAGTTGATTATATGTTGAGCTAGGTGGAATTTTTCACTTGTTAAGAGCAAAGTACTAAATTACTCCTTTAAAATTGACAGTAAATTCCTTGATATTTTTAGGAGCGTTTGTATTGGGGAAATACTACAATTTCAGTGATGGAACACTCATGTATTACATTACCAAATATCATTATCTTGGGTTATATCTGAGTTATCCTTCATGGGGGCTGTTTTGTTTCACCAGAGAAAACACTTGAAAACAAAGTCTAGTACAATCAGGAATTAGATAGTGGATCACATGTTGTCAGCTGGAGATGCTCAATATCTCTTTCCATTATGCAGCTGACATGGAGCTTTAAGGTTACTGGCTATAGAGAAGGGTACAACTCTTTTAACATTATTATCATGAACCAACCATTGAACATTTTAGGCTTTAGCTTTCTTAGTTCAAAATTCAGATATAAAATTAAAATGTCTATGGCAAATAAATAGTCCCGTTTCCCCCTTCTTACTTGTTCTTTCCCAGGTAACATTGTGCCACTTACTACGATGTGATGAAGGCAAGGAAACAATTATCCACATTTTGAGGGTTTATAGATTTATACTTGACTAGAGGCCCAGTGCATGAATTCGTACACTGCTGGGGTCCCTCGGCCTGGCTGGTGATCAGGGCCAATAGAGGCTGTGGGAGGTTGGCCAGTTGGGAGGAGGGGCCACAGGAGATTAGCTGATGGGGGGAGGGGGTGTGGGATGTTGGCTGGCCCTGGGAGGTTGGCTGTGGAAGCGCACTGACCACTAGGAGGCAGCTCTTGCACTGAGTGTCTGCTCCCTAGTGGTCAGTGCACATCATAGTGACTGGTCATTCGGTCATGTGGTTGTTTGGTTGCTTAGGCTTTTATATATATACTAGAGGCCTGGTGCATGAAATCATTCATGGGCAGGGGGGTTCCCTCAGCTTGCACCCACTCCAATTGGGGACCTCTTGGGGGATGCCTGACTGCCAGTTTAGGCCTGATCTCTGTGGGATAGGGCCTAAACAGGCAGTTGGACATCCTTCTTGCAATCTGGGACCGCTGGCTCCTAACTGCTCACCTGCCTGCCTGCCTGATCAACCTTAACTGCCTCTGCCTGCCTGCCTTATCACCCCTAACTGCCCTCCCCTGCTGGTCTGATCTCGCCCCCAATGGCCCTCCCCTGCTGGCCTGATCTTGCCCCCAACTGCCCTCCTCTGCTGGCTAATTTGGTTCTGATTGGTCGGTTTCTATGACATTCAGTGTCAAGAGCTCCGCCTCCTAGGCAGCTATTGGCTCCCCACACCACCCAGATTTGGTTCTGATTGGTCGGTTCCTATGCCAGTCAGCATCTCTGGGCCTATCAATGGGGCCTGATCAGAAAGGCAAGGCTGTTCAGCAGCCCTGGTGAAGGCCTGGAGAGAAATGGAGGCTTGGCTGCTGGCCAGACTGGGAGAGAAAGAGAGAAGCAAGTGCTGATCAAAAGCTGCCACAGAGGCAACGGATCATTCCCTGCTTCTCTCTTCAGGCCTCTCTCTGGCCTGATTTGCACCCCCCTCAGCAGTCAGTGCTAACTTCAGGACTGACTTCTGGTTGGTCGAGCCTCTGTTGTTACTGGTCGTTACGACCCAGGGATTTTATATATTAGGATAGATGTGTAACCATGGAGTGGCTGAAATCAAGGGTTTTGTTCCCTTCTTTTTTTCATTTTTTCTTCTTCCTTCCTCTCACCTTTCTCTTCTTTCATAAAATATTTTCAGAATATTTTATATACCTGCTCTGAGTCAATTTGCTGAATAGCTGATTTGCAAAATGAGCAACTTTTTGAATCTGTTGTTTATTTTCCCTCTCTTCTTTCTCCTTCTTGCAATTAATTTGTTAAATAAATTTAGTCACTTGTTTAAAGAGGTTTTCATAGTCTATATTTTGCTGATTGCATTTTCATAAACTAATTTAATATATTCTTTTCTTTATTTCCCATACATTAGTAATTACATATAGAGACTTGATCAGGTTCAGGTTTGATGTTTTGGCTAGATTAGTTCATATGTAGTGTTGTGTACTTTCATTAAGAGGCACATAATATGTGGCATCCATTTTTATCACTTTTGCTGTCATTGGTAATTATTGTCTAGATATATTCATAAGGCATTGCAAAATGACATTTAAGAATTCTATTATGCTTTATTTATTACCAGGGATGTACATTAAACAGAACATAACTATTACTAACTATTTGACTGTCCTGAGGAACTTATCATGTAAGAAAGGAAGAAAAATACTTAAATATTTTTCTTTATTTACCAGATTTCAATATAAGGAATTAATTTTCTAACATTCTTTCAAGCTTGTCAACGAGTTGTTATTTTCTCTTCATTTCATTATTAACTCATGGACTTAAATTATTTTTTTATTTTTGAGAAGACTTTCTAATTTTTATAAGCATCCTGCCTTTTGGGTTTCTTTTTTTTTTATATAGAAAAATGTTCAGTTTTACTGATAATTGGGAAAATGCAAATGAAAACAAATCAATAGCATTTTTCACCCTTCAGTTAACAGCAGTAACCACATGCCCAAAGAATCTCAGTGCCAGCAAAGGTTTGGTGCCCCTTTATGCTTCTTGCAATGTGCCAAGAGCTCTTCTCAGTGCTTTATATATATTAACTCATTTAATCCTCACAATAGCCCTGTGGGTACGTACTATATTGTCAGTTGAATTTTACAGTTGAACTGAAGGCCATGGTTTCGTGACTTATACCAAGGTCCCACAGTTAGTGACTTCCAAGTCAACACTTTTAACCATTATACAATATGGTCTGTAAATTGGTAGAACAGCTCCTAATGGTAATGTGGTTGCAATGAAAAAATTTTTTAAATATATTTTTTTATTGGTTAAGATATTACATATGTGTCCTTATCCCCACGTTGCCCCCCCCCCCCCCACCGCTCATGCCCTCACTCCCCCCGCACCCCCGTTGTCCGTGTCCATTGGTTAGGCCTATATGCTTGCATATAAGTCCTTTGGTTGATCTTTCCCCCTTACCCCCACCCTCCCCTACCTTCATTCCAAGGCCTATAGTCCAATCAATGCCTTTCTGTCTCTGGATTAGTCCTTGTTCATCAGTTTATGTTGTTCATTATATTCCACAAATGAGTGAGATCATGTGGTATTTTTCCGCTCTCCAGTTCCATCCATGCTGTGGCAAATGGTAAGAGTTCCTTTTTCTTCTTCCTCTTCTTAAAGAATACCTTTCAGCATTTCATATAATACTGGTTTGGTGGTGATAAACTCCTTTAGCTTTTTCTTATCTGGGAAGCTCTTTATCTGACCTTCTATTCTGAATGATAGCTTTGCTGGATAAAGTAATCTTGGTTGTAGGTTCTTGGCATTCATCACTTTGAATATTTCTTGCCACTCTCTTCTGGCCTGCATGGTTTCTGTTGAGAAATCAGCTGACAGTCGTATGGGTACTTCCTTGTAGGTAACTGACTGTCTTTCTCTTGCTGCTTTTAAGATTCTCTCTTTGTCTTTTGCTCTTGGCATTTTAATTATGATGTGTCTTGGTGTGGTCCTCTTTGGATTCCTTTTGTTTGGGGTTCTCTGTGCTTCCTGGACTTGTAAGTCTATTTCTTTGACCAGGTAGGGGAAGTTTTCTGTCATTATTTCTTCAAATAGGTTTTCAATATCTTGCCCTCTCTCTTCTTCTGGTACCCCTATAATTCGGATGTTGGTATGCTTGAAGTTGTCCCAGAGGCTCCTTACACTATCTTCATATTTTTGGAATCTTTTTTCTTTTTCGGTTGGGTATTTTTTGATTCTTTGTATTTCAAATCTTTGACTCGATTCTTGGGATCCTCTTGTCTGCTGTTGGATCTCTGTATATTATTCTTTATTTCAATCAGTGTATGCTTAATTTCTAGTTGGTCTTTTTTCATATCCTCCAGGGTCTCACTAAATTTATTGGCGGTTTCCATAAAATTCTTGAAAAACCTTATAAACGTGGTTTTGAACTCTATATCCAGTCATTTGCTTTCCTCCATTTCTGTCATTTGTGACCTGTTTCTTTGTCTCCGCATTTTTTATGCTTCCCTGTGTTGATAGAGTGGTTTTGTGTGCTAGGTGTCCTGTAGGGCCCAGTGGCTCAGCCTCCCCAGTTGACACTGAGGTGGACACTCTTGGTGCACCCCCTTGTGGGCTTTGTGCACAGTCTTGTTGTAGTTATGCCTTGATTGTTGTAGGATCACTGGGAGGAATTGACCTCCAGGCCAGTTGGCAGTGAGAATCAGCTGTGTCTGCAGTGGGAGAACTTCTGTGCTGGAGACACCCTTCTGGGGCAAGACTTGCTTCAGTGGGGCTTTGGTGCTCACTGAGTCTGTGCCCTGAGTGTGTCCCTTATGGATCTGAGGAGTTGTAGTCTGGATGGTCCCCCTCTGACCACTGGGTACTCTGGCTCTTGGATCTAAGGAGGTGCTAACTTAGCCTCTGCCTGAGGTTACCCAGCAGGAGCTATGAAGAGAACTGCAGATTCCCCTTCCTTTTTGGAGTTTGGAGGTGCCCTGATGAGGCCCAGCTGTGAAGAAATGTAAGCTGCTGTGGGGCCTTGGGCCTTCTCTTGGAAGTTCTGGGTCTGTCTGGCCCAGCTGCAATTTGTTAGGTAATTTTCAGGTTGCAAAGGGCCAGGGCATTCATATGCAAAAGCCTCTGCCACAGCCTGGGTGGGGAGGGGTCTCAGGGAATCAAAGGGCGGAGCAAGCAGCTATGGCTGGTCCTCAGCCCTGCCCTAAGGGGCCGCGCTTCTCAGTGTCCTGGTAATTTAAATGCTGCAAGCACCTCTGAGCGAAAGCCGCCCTCAAGTTCAGAGTTCTGCCTGCTGCCAGACAGTCCAGTTTCTCCCCGTATGAGTCCTGGGTCCCCAGAGACTTCCTGGAACTGGAGTTCAGAGCAGTCAGGAGCTTGTGACTCCCTTCTGATTCAAAAAGACAGCTGCGTCCTCAGGCACCAGCCCTTTTCCGCACACGTGCGCTCGAGTCTCAGTACCTTTGCACTTTACTTCCGCAGCTCCTCTGAGTCTCAATGTGCTTTTCTCTTTTCTTCTAGTTGTAGAATTTCCACTCAGCCAGCCTTCCTGTAGTTCTGGATGATGTCCGTTTTGTCTTTTCGTTGTATTTTTGAAGTTGTTGTGGGAGGCAGCAATTTCCCGTTGTTTACCTATGCTGCCATCTTAGTTTTCTCCCTTTTGGGTTTCTTTGCAAGTCTACTAAGACTGAAATCTTCTTTAACTACTCTTAAGATATAGTACCAAAAAAAGAAAATAAAAAGATATGGTACCATAGCCTGGCCGGTGTTGCTCAGTGGTTGAGTGTCAACCTCTGAACCAGGAGGTCATGATTCAATTCCTGGTCAGAGCATATGTCTGGGTTGCAGGCTTGATCCCCAGGGTGGAGCATGCAGGAAGAAGATGATCAATGATTCTCTCTCATCATTGATATTTCTATCTCTCTCTCCCTCTCCCTTTCTCTCTGAACTCAATAAAAAAATATATATTTTAAAAAAGATATAGCACCTTGATGATTATCCTGAGAGACCTCAAGGTCTGAAATCTCCATTGTATTTGAACGTCATCTCAGTGTTTCTGGTAACATTCTGAAGATTTTGTAGCACCTATTAAAATGTTATATTTTTACTTAATCTGATCTGAATAATTTAGATAGTTATTAAAAGAAAATTAATTATGGGTAACATAAAATACCTTTATTTTCATTATCTTTGCTAGCCATGGTATTTAGCTAAATGGTATTTGAGAAGTTGACCTATGCGTATGTAAGAAGACATTTTAAAGGTTTTTATAGAACTGAAATACTCTGACTTGAAATGGAATTTGATAGTTGCTTAATTGAATTCACAAAATAATTTGCCTAACTGCTAACAATCAAAGTTGAAACTGAAAAAAAATTCCATTAGTTTTCAAGATTTTATCATCTACTTTAATTAGCATTTTGAGAGCCTGAATAGTAATTGGTAATTAGAGAGATGCACATCTTTATATTGTGTGTAATTAACTTAAAGTCTGATAAGTCTTAGCAAATAGAATATTTGTATCTCTATTTCTTGGAGTGTGTTTGATAAGTAATTTTTAGCATTAATTGCAACTAACTTACCAACTTGTGAAGCATTGCTAATTATTTATCCTTGTAATTTCAAATATTTTTTAATTGCAATTGGTTGATCTGATAAAGCTAAATGTAGGAAGTGAGACCAACCCTACTTTATTCTTTCATTAATTGCAAAGTCCAAATCCTGTCTTCAAGGATAGCAATAATCTCATCTTGTATTGTTGGAAGAAATAAATGAGATAATATATCAAAGTGCCTAGCATTTAATAGTTCTGTAAAATTGTTAGTGTCTTTCCTTACTGCTTTCCATACACAGAACACTAATTTTCTTATAATTACATTTTCTCAAAAATTTCCAAAAGAGTAATTCTCCTAAACAATCAAATACCTTTCTAGTATCTATTGTTAGTGTTTACTTGCATTATGTGTATAACTTATAGTAGCACTTTGGTTTAAAGATAAATAGATCAAGTAAATTGGTTTTAACCTTGATAAATATATATATTTTTTCTTTTTATGGTGCTCAACTATATTTTATTTTAATTTTATTTTTTTAATTGTTGACACTATTACAGATGTCCTCCACTTCTACCCCCACCCCTTTGCCTACTTCCACCCAGCCCCCATCACACACACACACACACACACACACACACACACACACACACACACACACTTTTGTCTGTTACCATGAGCTATGCATATATGTTCTTTGACTAATCTCTTCATCTTCTTTTATCCAGTCCCTCCCACCCTGTTCTCTGACATCTCTTAGTTTGTTCCATGTAGGCATGCCTCTGGTTCTATTTTGTTCATCAGTTCATTTTGCTCATTAGATTTCACATATTAATGAGATCATATGGTATCTGCCTTTCTCTGACTGGCTTATCTCACTTAGCACAAGAACCTCCAGGTCCTTAGATACCGACATGAAGGATGAGATTCTTCTTTTTTACAGAGTCTAAGGTAACTATAGGTGAGTGAAATTATAGACACTAATTTATATCAGATGATTCTGTTAGTTATAGAGCATATAGAAATAGGACAATGTTTTGTAACTCTCCTGATATATGTTTACACAGGTATTGGATATCTGTCTTGCTTTTTAAAAATTAAATGTCTGATTATGAACTTGCTTTTGAAGAGAGACACTGGCTAAAAGTTTGTTCACCCTTTCCTCCTTTCACGCAAACTTGCTTGGTTGCAAATATAGTTATGCTTTCTTCTAATTATATTAATTTAAAATTTTTCTTTTTAAGTTTCCTATAAACCTGTCTGGTCTCAGTCATTTTGTGTTGATGTCCAAATGTTCAACTTTTGCCAAACTGACATAACATTTTAAAAATCTATTTTCAAGAGGGAGTATACTTATATACTCTCCTCAACTGTTATTTTAATGAACCTCAGAAAATATTTGTGATGTCACATAAAAAACTTCAAAAAGTTAATAAGATTTGCTGAAAAACCTATATGCTGTCATACAACAAAATGAAATTAGTCTAATCTTTAATCTAATCCCTTATCATTGACATTCTGGGAGAAAGAAAATTTCAGGAAACCTAGGCCATGGCCAAAGTAGGAGCTGCCTTAACCATTAAGGTTAACTAAAATAAATAAAAAAGTAAAAAATAAAACAAAAACCAAACAAAAAACCCTAAACAAACAAAAGGAAACAAAAAAGGATGGTTATAATCTAGGGAGGTAAAAAAAAATATAGATCTTACGTATACTTTTACACTCTTTAAATGGTTAGAGAATATGGAATATACCTATAATAGGAGATCCTAATATATAAAAACCCTGGGTCCGTCACATCCACAATGATCGGAGGCTCAACCTAATGCCCAGGCTGCATGCACAGCAGGCTCTGGGGGCTGGGTGGGGACTTGTGGCAGCAGAGGTGGGGACAGGGGAGGCAGGGCTGCACTCAAACACTCACTCACAACCGCACATGCACAGACACACACAGCGCCCACCAGCTCACAGCCTTTTCTCCCTTTCTTTCCCTCCCTCCCAGCTCGCTCTCAGAGCCTCTCTCAGAATGAGGAAACAAAACAGACTGGGCCTGAAGAGGCCTGGATGGAAGGGAGGGCAGGCAGAGGGTAGAGCTGCCCCCACTGGCCCCACCCCCTCCCAGCCAGGAAAGAGGGAGACAGGGAGGCAGGGAGGTTGGAGAATTGCTGAGAAAAACAAAGAGACAGAGACTGGACGAGATCAGGCTGTCAGGGGAGGGCAGTTGAGGGCAACCAGGCTGGCAGGAGAGGGCAGTTGAAGGTGAGATCAAGCTGTTAGGGGAGAGCAGATAGGGGTGATCAGGCAGGCAGGCAGAGGGGTTAGGGGCAATCAGGCAGGCAGGCAGGTGAGCAGTTAGGACCCAGCAGTCCCAGATTGTGAGAGGGATCCCTGATTGGAGAGGGTGCAGGCTAGGCTGAGGGAACTCCCAGCCCCCACCCCACCCCCAGGGGCACAAATTTTGTGTACCGGGCCACTAGTAATATAATAAAATTCTTTTTGTAGAAAGGATTGGAAGTTGCTCTTTGTGAGAACACAGTGTGAGCACTTATTTCTCTGAGAGACTGTACATGTGTAGCTGTCCACTCATTGACACCCATATTTCATTTTCTCAGAATTTTCAGTGGGGAGGGATTTTTAATTTTTGCTTTAACTACCATACACAATACACATTTATATGATTTTTCAAATACATGAGGACACTGTGGACACCAATTAAGGACTGTATTACTTGTTCATACAATTGTTTCAAACACAGTTCTAATGTTCATAAGTTCCTAAGACATGCTTCAAACTTACTCAACCAGTGTCCTGCCGGGAGCCAGTCCATGCTTGCTGTTTCAAGGGACCTGGCATATATGGCATACTGTTCTTAATATGTTTGCTCACCTTCTTGGCACTATGTGTTTTAACCAAGGTCTCTGAGAAAGGTGGTTTCCCCAGGTAGGGATTTCCCCCTGAAGTTAGGGAGGGAATAAAACCTCTTAACTAAGTGCCAGGCGGGTAATTAATCACTTTAACTACGAACAATCATGCTTAAGCTACATAATCTTTACTCCCTGGAATGGAGATAAGAAACGCCCTAACCTTTGGAATAGAGATTGATAGGATTGGAATCAACTGGTATAAATACAGATGTAACAAGACAGAACTAAGAAGAGAGAACCTACAGACAGAACCTACACAGAACCTACAGACAGAAGAACTTCGCTGGAGAGAACATGGCAAAAGATCCTGGACTGAACCTGACTACAGAAATTGGCAAGAGAACCTGACTAGAACCTGGTGACTGAACCTGGCTGGAGAACCTGGACAGAACCTGGCTGGAGAACCTAGTGAGGGAACATGACTACAGAACCTGGCTGGAGATCCGAACCAGAACTTCACTGGAGATCCTGAACAGAACCTACCTAGAGACCCTGACAAGAGAACCCGGCTATGATGATCACCTGAAGGCTGCCTCCGTGTCATTCCTTCTTCACCGACTCTGTCCACACCTTTGGGGACCCCTGGACCTGCTGGGGTTGGACCCCGGCAGTGTCCCAAAGCAGTAAGTTGATGCTTGCATTTCATTCATTGGTTCATTTAGTAAACAAAAATTTGTTGAGTGTCTAGTATTTGCTGGATACTACTCCAGATGCTTGGGATTTAATAAAAACTGGCAGGTATCTCTGTCTTCATAGAGCTCCTTGAAAATGCTTTCAGCTGGTTTCAGCTCGTCAAGGTTGTGGCAGCTGCTGTGGAGGGAGCACACAGGAGGATGTGCTGCAGCAGGGCTAATGGATATCAAGCCCTGGATAATTGAGTCCGGAGATTTCAGCTGAGACCTCAAGGGTGTTTAAATCACCTCTGCTCTCTCCAGCCTCGAAACATCACGCTTCCTGTGCATACTCGTCCCTTGTCCCTGTTCTTTCCACTCCATGTTATCCTGCAAGATGCAACTCCCTTATTTTTTCCTTCTGGAAGCCTCCCGGGATGCCACAGTCAGGTTGCATCTTTTCTGTCTCCCAGAGCAGTTGTATTTTTAAAACCACAGTATTTATCACATAGTATTGTAATTTTGCGTCACTGTCTGAATAGATGAACCATCACTTGAACCCCAAGGCAATTTCCATCATGTAGGGCAATTTTATAAATCAGCGCCATGTGGGCGGAGATGCTACTGTATGCCTAGCAATACAAATGTACTGACTTGATGAATGGTTAGGCCTCGTGTTTGTTGTTCTATGACTACTTCACACCCTTCTTTGATCTGGTCCCTAGTTATTCTAGGCTTACTAATAATTTACCTTTAGTCTAGATCATATTTGCTTTGGTTGAGTTTGTCAAATCATTCAGCCATTTTCACAATAAAACTACTTACCCTTTGTTGCACATCCTGTTTCCAGCAAATGTAACTATACACTAAAATATAAAATAAAAGAAACAATTTGTTTATAAAATCCTCCTTTTAAGCAAAGCAATTGAAATCATGACAATAAAATATGGCTCTCCTACTATGTCTGTGGACATATTTACGTCAGGAAAATTAGAACTTTTTAGGTCAGAACTTTTTCTTAAATTAATTTTTCTTATTGAATTCATTGGGATGACACTGGTTAATACAATTATATAGGTTTAAGGTTTGCAATTCTAAAATACATCATCTGTATATTGTATTGTGTGCTCACCACCTCGAGTCAAGTCTCCTTTCATCACCACTTATTCCCTTTTCACCTTATTCTACTTCCCCTCACCCCCATCCCCTTTCCCTCTGGTAATCACCACACTGTTGTCTGAGTTTATTAGTTTATTTATTTTTTGCTTGATACCTTCACCTTTTTCACCAATCCCTGCAACCCACTCCCTCTGAAAGCTGTCAGTCTCTTCTCTATTTATGAGTCTGTTCTATTTTGTTTGTTAGTTAAATTTTTTTCATTAGATTCCACATATGAGTGAAATCGTATGGTACTTGTCTTTCTCTGACTTATTTCACTTGGCATAATGTTGGGTCAGATCTTTACTAGGGGTCATTTATAATAAACGGAGCTCAAGGCAACAGAAAGCATCCCATAAACCAGTACAGCGCTAGTGGCAACACTGGCACTAGTAAGTGTGTTATTTATTTATTTATTTATTTATTTCCAAACCTTGTTTTTCTCATTTTCTACTCTCTTATTCCACTTAGGGTAGCAGATGCCTTAGATGGAGCAAGGTCAGAAGCCTCTTTGTACTTGCCACCCTGCTGTGGGATGCACTGCAGATCAAAGTTTTCTGGGCAGAGGATATAGTCACAGGAATGCCTGAATGATATTTAACTTCTGTAATGTCGAGGATTTGGTTGGCTTCTTTGGTCTCCCACTTTCAGTGTTAAATCTTCAGATCCTAACATATGCGTATTTGATATTGCGCCCTGTAACTTGCATCTTCTGTGCTTTGTGGCTAATCCTTTCATGTAAGAACTTTGATATAGTGCCTTGGAATTAGGCAAGTATTACTTCTCTTCTTTTTTATTGAGTTTTTTTTTTCTAATTGCAAGAGTTGGGCCTACTACTTTTATGTTAGATAATTTTAGGCTAGAAGGACTTGTATCTGATCAAACTATTCATTTATAAGATAATGGGCAGACTTCTTTAAATTATCTCCATACCTACTAATGTGGCTGAAATTAGGCTTGCTATTTTTAGAATTTTCTTTTGTAGTTCCAATCTGAAAAGCAAATGAACAAAGAAAAGAACACACACACACACACACACACACACACACACACACACACACACACACCACAGGGTTTCTTTTATTTATTACTAGAGGCCCGATGCACAAAAATTTGTGCACTCGGGGGGTAAGGGGGGTCCCACAGCCCAGCCTGTGCCCTCTCGCAGTCTAGGGCCCCTTGGGAGATAAAGACCTGCTGGCTTAGGCCTGCTCCCAGGTGGCAGAGGGCAGGCCCAATCCCTAGGTGCAGCCCCTGGTCAGGCTCAAAGCAGGGCTGATTGGGGAGTTGGGGCACCACCCCCTGTCATGCCCAGAGCAGGGCAGATCGGGAGGTTGCGATGCCACCCTCAGTCACACTCAGGGTAGGGTCGATTGGGGGGTTGGGGCACTGCCCCCGTCACACTCAAGGCAGGGTCAATGAGGAGGTTGCGGCGCCATCCCCTGTCACGCACAGAGCAGGGCCAATCAGGGGTTGGGGCGCTGCCCCCTGTCACTCACAGAGCAGGGCCCATCAGGGGGGTTGGGGCTCCGTACCCTGTCACGCACAGAGCAGGGCCCATCAGGGGGTTGGGGAGCTCCCCCTGTCACTCACAGAGTAGGGCTGTTAGGGGAGTTGGGGCACCACCCCCTGTCACACACAGAGGAGGGCGAATCAGGGGGTTGGGGCGCCGCACCCTGTCACACTCAGGGCAGGGCCGATGGGGAGGTTATAGCTCTACCCTCTCACACACAGAGCAGGGCCAATCAGGGGGTTGGGGCATGGCAGCCTGTCACACACAGAGGCGCAGGGCAATCATGGGGTTGGGGAGCTCCCCCCTATCAGGCACAGAGCAGGGCTCATCAGGGGGTTGGGGTGCCTTCCCCTGTCATGAACAGAGCAGGGCCAATAGGGAGGTTGTGGCCCCGCCCCCTGTCACACACAGAGCTGCAGGGCAATCAGAGGGTTTGGGCGCTGCCCCCTGTCACACTGATCCGGGTGCTGGGAGGCATATTACCCTTTTACTATATAGGATAAAGGCCTGGTGCACGGGTGGGGGCCAGCTGGTTTGCCCTGAAGGGTGTCCTGGATCAGGGTGGGGGCCCCCACTGGGGTGCCTGGCCAGCCTGGATGAGGGGATGATGGCTGTTTGCATCTGGTCACACACCCTTCAGGGTGGGGGTCCCCACTGGGGTGCCTGGCCAGTCTGGGTGAGGGCTGAGGGCTGTTTTCAGGCTGGCGGGTGACTGAAACTCCCAACCGCTCCTTTTTTTCTTTTTTTTTTAATTCTGGGCCAGCTTTAGCTCTGAGGCTTGGCTCCAGCTCTTAGGCCTCCGCTGCTGAAAGCAGGTTTCTGACCTTTGTTTACCTTCTGTATTTGAAACAATGTTGCGATCCTGCTGGCTGAAGCCCGGCGACTAAAGCAGGTTTCTGGGGTTTTGTTTAGCTTCTATTTTTGTAACATAGTTGCTTAGAGTTGCAGCTCAGAGGCGGGCAGCGGCAGGTGGGGAACGTTGGAGTCACTGAAGCAAGCAAGCCTCATGTTTGCTTTAAGCTGCCTGGCTGCCTGTCACCATCTTGGCTGGCAGTTAATGTGCATATCGCCCTGATTAGCCAATGGGAAGGGTAGCGGTTGTATGCTAATTACCATGTTTCTCTTTTATTAGATAGGATAAATAAATTTTCAGGTTGAAACCTTTCTCTGCCAATCAGCTTAGTCTCTTAACGCCATTTCTGACATTTCCCTGGTGTAATATGGAGCAGAGGTCTTTGAGCTAATCTCTCTTTGAAACTGGATTTTGAAAGTTTTCAAGAGATTGGCTTAGTTGGAATATTTTTTCCAAGTTATGCTGTTTATTTATTTTTTTGAGTTTAATATAGTGTCTTTAATTAAAGACTCTGGAGTCAGAATATTTGGGTTCAGATCTCAGCTCTTTCCCTTACTATGCATGAACATAGGCAGAATATTAACTTCCATGCTTCAGTTTCCCAATCTGTAAAATGAGGATAATAATAATAGTACCTACCTCATAGGGTTGTTGTGAGGACTGAATGAATTCATACAACTAAAGCCTTCAGATTAGTGCCTGACATATAACACTAACATATTACATGTTGACTATTTTTACCTAACCATCTTCTTAGTATTTCTGTCTTCACTTGAAGGGGAATTGGATAAAGATGAGAGCTCCGGAAACTGCTGAGTTTTTACCTCCTAACAGTAAACTTGCGCTTTGTTAATTTTTCTACCTACAACTATTTTATCTACTAACACTATCTTGCTCATCATTATGTCTTTAGTACCTAGCAGATGGCCCAACAAATAGTAGGCACTTTAGGAATGTTTAATGAGTGAGTGAATTCTTTCTGATTATATTCTCTGACGTTGGCTACCACTGTCCTGGATCTGTCATGCTTTGCCTTGGCCTCACAGGATTGGTTTGAGATGAAATGTCCTCTTCTTAATTCAGGGCTCTTATCACAGGGATGTCCAATCCTGTGCTTGTGAATCCCATAAACTGCACCTTAACCAGAACATTCATGTCTGCAGTTCTTCTGTGCCTCATCATCAAATCCCTTCCCTCGAAGCAAGGTCTGACCGGAAGGTAGAGTCCCCATCTGTGCAGAGTCATGACACCATGATCACTTTTAAGCCCTGAAACAGCATTCAGGATATAACTGTCAAATCATTTCAGTTATTTTCTCTTGATAGGAAAGGAGCCTGAATGATGCCTCTTCTCTCCACTTCTCCTCTTTGTATTTTGGTTGACATTGGCCATGTTTCATTTGTTGTAATAGGTGTTGTCATTTAGCTGCTTCCACTTCCTGAGTTTTAACTAAGTGTTATCTTTATTGATGTCCCCGACACTATTTTACCACCACTCTTGTGATACCTTGGGTGAGTGACTTACACACCTGGAGCTTGGTTTTCTTTTCTATAAATTGAGAAGACTTGGCCTTGTAATCTCCTTGGTCCATTCTAGAGCTAAGGTTTTATGGGCAAAAACTAAATAGATAAATTATGTATTTTTACCTTTTTCTTTCCCTTTCTCTAATTAACTCTATGGAAATTTGTGGGAGAATAGAAGGTGAAGTTAATTTCTTCCTCCTTATCTCCTAGGAAGTCCTGTGCTCAGGTAGGATTTGAAAATTCACCTCCTCAAGGGAGACTGGCAGTCTTTACCAGCCAGGCTATAAATCATCAGCCTCCTCCTTCTCCTAATTTAGAAATTAATATTAATTTCTTAGTGCTTTCTCCTGGCAATTGACCCCTGAATATTGTCCAGTGCAATGTGCATAACAGCCACGGTAATTTTTCAAAAAGTAAAACTCTTTTGTCCTCCCACATCTCACATGCTACCCACATCTCTCTTGTTCAGTTGCTCCAGCCAAGCGTTTTTCTTTCAGTTTCTAGAAAGCACTTAGTCTTTCCTGCCTCAGAGCCTTTGCACACCTTTCCCTCTGCCTGAATAATTCTCTCCTGTGCATCTTCTCCAACCACCTCCATCTTTCTTTAGCTTCTAAAATAACTGGTTCCTTTTCATTTTTCAGATCTTAATTTAATATCATTCTTCAAAAGAGCCCTCCCTGACCAATTGAAAGTCGGTCTTCCCTATAAATCCCTCTCACAGAGTCTCGTGCCTTACAAACTCAGCCTTCATTGTAACTTGTGAACTTTAATTTTTGTTTCTTTTCTTATCTATCATCTGCCTCCACCATGAAACTGTATGCTCTGTGAGGACAGAGACCGTGTATTATTAATTTCCAGTGCGTATCCATGCCCAGAACACCATACCTACTCAATAAGTGTTTTCTGAATAAATGAAAGCACTATTAGTGCCTCTTCGACAATATTACCTGTATTTACTGTCGATTTCTTAGATTTCCTGTGCTTCATCAGCTAGAGAGATGAAACCCATTACCAGGATGAAAAGAACATTTTATGGGGTAAGTATTCCAAATCCTTGCTTTTGAATACTGTATTTTTTTAAATCGACAAGATTTCTGCTTTTATATCTCTACTTTATCTGCAGATTGGAAACAGAGGAATCTACAAAGCCATCAATGAATTGGATATTCTTCTTTCCTGGATTAAACAATTCCTGGAAAATATTAAGTAATGCAAGAAATCAAGTGCATTGATTTTATTTTTTGAAATATAATGAAAACCACCAGCAATAAATTTAAAACAGCATATTTCTTTTTTAAATTTTGTACATAGTACTGACAGCAGGATTCAGAATGGACTGGAGCAAGCATGTCAAACGTGTGGCCCACAACAAATATTCATTAATGATTACTCATTTATTTCAGCCCTTTGTATTCAGCATGTCTCTATTGAAATAAACCTATGTTTCCATGAAAATTGAAGCTGTTTTTTTTGCGGCCCACATAAACTTAAACCTTGTTTGTTTGGCTCGTGTTAGCCTTTGAGTTTGACATGCTTAGATGAGAAATTTAATAAAAATAAAGTTTTGTAGTACTTTCATTCTGAACATGTTTTGTTACCCCCAAACACATTGAATACATTTAATTGAAAGGTGTGTAACCAAAATTAACTAATGTAATATTTGTGGAGGGGAAATGACAGATTTCTAGGAAATACTATAATGTTATTGGGACTGAAATAAATGATATATGTGATTATTGTCCACTTAAGGGTTTCATGATTCCTAATTATGCCCAGTGTGAACTTAGTTTCTAACAGATTTTGAATTTAATTAAATAAAACTGTTTCTTTCTCCTAAATGTCCCTTTTATGACAGCATGCTAGAATTTCATTGAGTACAATAGGTAACAACCAGATCAGATAAAAAAACAAAAAACACCCAAGTCAGCTACTTACTTGGAATAGTTTACTAGCTGCCTTTGACAGACAATCTATGCCACAAAGACCACAAATGATGCCAGAGTTTGATAATGCTCCGTACAATTCAAAAAGTTGATAGAGGCCAAATAAAAGTCTAAATACAGCTTAGATACCACCACAGCAAACTTCTCATACTGTCTAAATACCATACTTGGATACCTAGACCTTCAGTTAAATGAGTAACATGGACTGACCGTTGTTTCACATTAAACAGACTCAGCTTCATAGCTATTGGCATACTAAGCATGGGCAGTTTCAGACAGCACTTTGTGTGACAGCCAGGTCACACCCACAAAGCCCCTGCTGCACACAGACAACATTGCGATTTGGTGTTTTGTGACATAAATAGTCTGGGCTTCTGAAAGGCTTTTGCGGATTTTGTCCTTGGCACCTCTTCTCTTCATTGCTTCCCCACCGTCCAGTTCTTCTTTTCAATCTTATGGTCATTATTCTATTCATGAGGGCCTACCTTCTCTTGGTTGATCTCAGATTCCAAAATTACCTCTTTGTCTCTACCCTTCTTCCTTCCTGCCTTCCCCATCAACACCCTGTGGTCTTATCTCTATCTGGGGCCTCATTATTAGGCAATTCCACAGGAAAGGAAAGGTGGTGAGCAGAGAGGATTGGTGAGGATTCTGCATCTCGTGCTGTTGATGTAGGGGTTCCCAGTGTAGGCTCCCAGGCCATCAGTAATGGGGCAGCATTTGTTCCTCAGAAACGTTTGGAAGAAGGGATCAAGAATCTACCCTCTGGCTTTGCCATGGGCCTGAGAAGAGGTAGTACACCCACAGCCTCTCACTGCCCCGCTTTTAGGGCACTCAGTGTTTCTGGGAACCGGCACCCCCCACAGCCGAGGTTGTGCTGCACTTCCACAGAACCTGGTGTCTCCAGTCTTGTTATAAACCATTCATAAAGCTCCCTTGTTACTTAGGGACTCTAGACATCAGAGGGGCTCAGAATTATTTATTTGCTGGTCAGCAAATTTCAGGTCTTTAAGGGATAAAATTTTGCCTGTGTTTCCCAATATATTTGGGTGATTGAATTCAATGTGTTGTTTTTTTTTAATCCCCCCCCCCCACATTTTTAGGTTTGCCCAGAATAATCAATAGGCTGTTAAACTCAGTCAGAAGCACTATAGAAATTTAAAAATCACCACCAAGTAAAACTCAATATGCATGTGCTGGTGCCTATTCACAAATAAACTTTTCCGAATGTCAAGGAAAAAAGCATAGTTTTAGCATGTCTGAGTAAAGACTGGTACATTGAAAAGGCAGCTGGGAAGAGATAAGCTGTCCTCGTGCATCGTGAGGAAAGTGTGTTTGGTGGGTCACTGTGTGCTCAGGGTGAAGCCTTCCTTCTGATTCATAGGTCCCACTCCGGCCTTATGAGAACCAGAGATGGTCATATATTTAGAAATGGGCGCATACCCTGAATGCCTATGAGATGATCTAGAAACCTCAAATGATTTAACACTTATAGGAAAAATTCCTTCTGGTAGATCCCTCCCCTCCGGCCCCAGTCATACCTAGGAGACCGAATTTTCTATTAAAGTGTCTTATCTGTCAGCATATAGTTAGAACGAAAGGAGCTGAATCTGCTCTTACCACAAGGTAGAGGGTAAGTGGTCTGAATCCCAGTGAGTAGCCTGGAGTGGTAGAAAAAGCCCTCAGTGAAGTCAAGGGACCTGGTTAGTCTCAACTTCCTTGAGGTCCTTGCTTACATCATCAAGAGGGTAACTCATACAAAATATGGATTTCCCTCTCAACTCATCATCCCTCATCACTTTTCTCTAAACCACTTCTCTCCCACTGGCATGCTTGTATTGACTTGTTTGTTTATTGACTGTCTCCACCATATCAGAATATAGGTTCTGTGTGGCAGGACTTTTGTCTGTTTTGTTTCAGGTAAGGTCCTCAGCACACAGAACAGGACCTATACACAGGACACTATGTAAGTATGTGGTGAGTGTATGAACCCATAAAATAATGGATTGAGCCCGGCTGGCATGGCTCAGTGGTTGAGTGTCCACCAGTGAACCAGGAGTTCATGGTTCGATTCCTGGTCAGGGCACATGCCCAGGTTGGAGGCTTGATCCCCAGTGTAGGGAATGCAAGAAGCAGTTAATCAATGATTCTCATCATTGATTTTTCTATCTCTCCCTCCCTCCCCCTTCCTCTCTGAAATCAATAAAAATATTTTAAAAAGGAGAATGGATTGAGGCCTTGGCCCTGCTGCTCTTAGAATGTGTGGCCAATGTCAAGTTACTTTACCTCTGGGCTGGTCCTGATTGAATTAGCTACCACAGGTGATCTACACAGATGCCTGCACAATGAGGAAAGGTGGTCTTCTGTATTCCAGCTACACTGCCCGCTCATTGTCTCACACACTCTCCTCTTTTCCCACCACCTGCCTCCAACTCCATCCCTAAGACCTGTTTTGCCTGGATAACTTTTCCTAATCCTTTAAGATTTCATTCAAGCATCCTGCTATTAATAGCTTCATACATGTTTTATTTCTTCACAGCACCTATCGTAATTACCATTACTTTACTGGATGTATATTTAATGTCTGTCTCTTTCACTAGACTGTCCCTATCTGATTCACTGCAGTTCTGCCAAGACCCTTATAATTAGTAAGTGTCCAATAAATATTTATTGAATGAATAAGTAAATAAAAAAGTAAACTGAATTGGATAGCCTCCAAGGTTTCCTCCAGCATTGGCATTCTCTGCTGCTATAATTTCTCCTTGAGGAATGTAATCTAACAGTTCTTCCCAACTTAGTCCTCTAAGAGCACCTATGTCATTATTTGCATAACAAGAATTCAAATTGACACATTTTTCTTACTTATCCCCAATAAAAGGTAACTGTAAATAACTACACAATTCTTAAAATACGTTACTAAACTCAAACAAATACACTCTTAACTAAAACGTGTGCATTTGTGCACCATGTAGAATCATCTTACAAACCCCAGGTGGGATGTATCTCATACGTTGGGAAACGCTGCATTATAATGAATTTCCACTGCCTCATTCTGGTCCAACAGAGAAATAGTTGGAAATTAAAACTTGATCATTTTAACCTACCCACAGATACCAGTTTAGAAAAAGTCAAGCCATGATGTTTAGGTTTCAAACTGGTTTCAGAGCCCCCGTCATTGTTTCCAGAGACGGAGGTATGAAAGCACGCTCACCCAGTCAGTCATTCCATGGTGTGATGACGGTGGCTCTCGACAGAAGATGGTGGGATGGCAGTACAGCCCTCAGCCTTCGCCCATCAGCCCTCTGGGAGAGCAGTCTTTGCCCAGGTAATGTGGTCAATGCAGCACCCCAGGGAGGAAAGCTATAGGAGTCACTGTCTGTCCTGTTAGCAAGGCCGCTGGAGTGGTCAGATGTACATGTATCAGTCAGAACAAAAAGTGAAAGCTCAGTCGGGCTGAACAGGAGTCGCAGAAAGCAGATGCAGAACTGCGCTGTAAATCACACGATTCACATAAGGTTTACTCTTATAAGAGTGGAGTCCTTCACTAGGACTGTGAGTTATTAACTAAAATGAAAACCAATCAATTCTATTGATTGCTTTTTATCTCTTAGTCTCAAACCAAAATACAAAGTTCCTCTTTGGTGATTTTTATAAAAGTCAGAATAGTGATTACTTTTGGGGAAAAGGAAAGGCTTGTGGATAGAAAGGGACTCCTGGAGGCTCCCAGGGTAGGGGTCCATTGTTTCTTGACCTGAATGATGGTTACATGTCTGTTCACCTTATATTATTAAGCTGTGCATTTGTTTTGTGGGGTTTCTGTTTTATATTTTACAATGAAATTCTGAAAACCCGAAGCAAAAACAAAACACAATTCTATAAACAGTTACTGAATACTTCAATCTGCCGGTCATGGCTGATGTAATAACCTACACTAATAAAAGAGAAACATGCAAATTGGTGTCACTCCGCTATGCCCACCAGCCAATCAGGATGACTATGCAAATTAACCCAACAAAGATGGCAGTTAATTTGCATATGCAGGCACAGAGTGAAGACTGAAGGCTCTGGCCCTAGTGAAGACTGAAGACTGAAGACGACTGAAGACTGAAGACTGAAGAGGCTTGGCTTCTCTGCTGTGGTCGGAGCCAAGGCCTGGGTCCCGGGTGCAGGAGGAAAACTGATGCCGGCAGCCAGGGGAAGGAAAGCCTATTGCATGAAGAAATTCGTGCAATGGGCCTCTAGTCCTACATAATAAGAGAGGAATATGCTAATTAGCCATTATGCTCTGAGGTGTAACGATCAAGTGCGTCACAACTAGATCACGGATCAGCAGGAGGTTGGGCCAGCGAGGTACAAGTGGGCTGCAGAGAGCTATAGGAGAGGGCAGGGCAGCAAGCTATGAGGGGGAGGAGCAGGAAGGGGAGCAGGGGGAGCTACAGGAGGGCTGGGCAGTGGGTGGAGAGCTACAGAAAGGTGGCAGCAACCTACTGGCTACAAGCAGGTGGCAGAGAGCTACAGGATGGGGCAGGACAGCAAGCTATGAGGGGGGGCAGGGAGAGCTACAGGAGGGCGGGGCAGTGACCTACTGGTGCAAGGATTCGTGCGCAGGGCTACTAGTGATAAATAAAACTCATAGTTTCTCTCTAGCAATTTAGAACTTAGTAAGGTAGATAGGAAGATAATCATATTATGAAATGCAGGCAATAATGGGGATATATAGGAAGTGCGGTGGGCAGGGAGGTCAAGACACACTGCTCTGAGGAGGCAAAGTTTGAGGTAATTTAGCCTTTAAGACTCATCTCAGGTGTCACCTCTTCCAGAAAGCCTTCCTTGATCCCCTCCTCCCAGCCCTCACTCCCAGGCTGGTTTGATGTCCCTTGCAGAGCATGTTTTTAGAACAGAATTTATCACGTTGCATTGTAATTTTCTGTTTGCTCTCCAAAATAAGACTGGGTGCTATTCAGGGTTGATCCCTTGGTGCTTAGCATGGTGCTTGTCACATTTCAGGAATTCAGGAAACATTTTTTGAAATGAAACAATGGAGGAAAATTATGACATTGAGGCTAGAAAAGGGAAAATGGACTTGGGAAATGTTTAGGAGGTAGAAAGGATAGAACTTGGTGACTGACTGGTTGAGGGGAGATTTGGGCTGAGGACATAGTCTAGCATGACCCTGGGGTTTTACAATTTCTACTGATTTGTAGCACTCAGAAAAAATCATTGTAATGATATTCTAGCATTTCCTTTTGGTGAGACACACAAATGCTTTGACATTTGGATTTCATAGGAGCATTAGACTCTCATCACTTGAAAGGGGTAATTAGGTCACATTGTCCAACTTTACATCTTATACCAGAATCTTCTTAATAACTGCTCCCATCTGGCATATACTTGACCACTTACAAAGACTAAACACCTCCTGGAAGAGCCCTCTCTAACTTTAAATAACCTTTTCTATTGGTCTGAAATCTAACCTCTTGAAACTTATCATATATTTTTCCTAGTTTCAAAACATGGGGTGTGGAGTAATTTTGACCCATCTTCCACAGGATGGGTGGATTAGTCAGGAGGTATGTTGAGGAAGAGGAGGCTCTGCTCATTCCCTATAACGCTTCAAGGTGCCCTGTCCAGTGTGGCTCAGTTGGTTGAGCAACTTCCCATGCACCGAGAGGTCACAGGTTCAATCGATGGTCAGGACAGGTGTCTGGGTTGCAGGCTCGATCTCCAGTAGGGAGTGCAGGAGGCAGCTGATGGATGATTTTCTCTCATCTATATTTCTCTCTCTCTCTCTTTCTCCCTCTCCCTTCCTCTCTCTAAAATAAATAAATAAATAAATAAATAAATAAATAAATAAATAAATAAATAAATCCTAGATAATAAAGGCCTAATATGCTAAGTGTCCAGTTGGCCATTAAACCTATCAAAGCATAATATGCTAATAATATGTTAAGGCTGCTCAACTGCTCGCTATGATGTGCACTGACCACGAGGGGGCAGACAGTTGACCAGTTGACCAGTTGCTATGACGTCCACTGACCAGGGGACAGACGCTCTGACTGATAGGTTAGCTTGCTACTGGGGTCAGGTTGATAGGGACTGAGCGAAATGGGCTGGACATGCCCTAGAGCCCTCCTGTTGTCCTTCCCTGGCCCCGATCATGCACCCATGGAGTCCTTGGCCTGGCCTGCGCCCTCTCACAATCCAGGTTGAGGGACTTCCCCCCAAGTGCACAAATTTTGTGCACCAGGCCTCTAGTAAATAAATAAAACATATATATTTTTTAAAAGCTTCAAGCTGTAAGGTACATATACCCTGTGTGTTCACAGACCAGAACTTAGAGAGTCACATCCAGCAGTAAGGATGGTGGAAAATGCAACTTTATTTGGGGTAGCCATACATTCAGCTAAAAATCGAGGGCTCCAGTGGATATTAGGCGACACAGTCACATATTAAATATTTTTAAACAGCCACCACTTCCTCTTGTCTTCATCGCAGCTTCCTCATGTCCTCCCAGCTTCAGGTTTTCCCACTTGTTCTCAAACAGCAGGGCTTTGGGCATTTTCAATACCTGGAGATTGTTCTCTTCCATATGCAGTCCCAGCTGTTCTCAATGAGGCCCCGTTAGATTCTTGGGGCCATTTTTGTTGTTGTTTTCATGGTAATTCCCTGGCTTTCTTTTCTTTTATATTTTATTTGAATTTTTAAAAATTATATATATAAACTTGTAAAATTGAAAAAATATTAAGACATATATAGAAAAAAACATATCTCTCTGCCTCTCTACCTCCACCTTCACAAGTGAGCCCATAATGGTGGTTTGCTACGGCTCCTCCATAATTTTTATTTTTATCAACAACATCTATATATATGTGTATATATGTGCACACACACATATATGTGTATATATATATTCCTTTTTTAGAAACAAAAATGATATGATGCCATTTATTTCACACTTCAACCAGTTCTTTCCACTTAACACATCAGGGAAATCTTTCCATATATATATATGGAAAATATATACATATATTTTATTTAAATAGCTGCAAAATATTCCATTGAATGAGTACAGCATAATTATTCAACCATTCCAGTTTTTCTTTTAATTTTTAGTTTATACGAAACAGGCTGTAATAAGCATCCTTGTATGTATATCCTGTTCTGTGTTGTTATTTTTATAAGAATGATTTCTAGAAGAAGGATTGCAGGGTCAAAAGACATGCTAAACACTGCCACACCATTAATGGTTCACAGTAACTCTTATATTGCTAATTTCCCTCACATTCTTGCTGGCACTAGGTATTATCAATATTTTTCCATTTCTGCCAGACTGATGATTAAAAATGGCATCACCTTGACAAGTCAACCATCTTTTCACATGTGCACTCCATTTACATTTCCTTTTTCCAACGTATATACCCCCAAATGTCCTATGAGCCATTTATTTAATAAGTTTGAAATCTTATCCAAACCTAACAACAAATGGTACATTTTTATTGGTATTAATATTTTAAATAATTTAATGGTGAGAAGCATGCTTTGGGTAAAGCATTGTGCTTTCTTTCTCCTCTACAAAGCCCATATTTCCCAGCAAGAGATCGCTATGCAGATGTCTTCTCCCTGTGTCCCTCAGCTCAGATTGAGGGTTGCTCTACCCTGACCCTCTACTGCTCTAGTATTTGAGGGAAAGGAAGACACCCAGCCGTAAGTGTAGGTGTTTGCATCTGCTGTGGAGGTAAAGATGGGGACTGAGAATCCTCCTGGGTAAGGTGCCCCCTACTTGCCTATTCAACTCCTGTCCAGAGGTTTCCCCAATTCCTTCTGCTCCCCACCCCCCAAAACATGACAGTTCCAATTCCTAGTATGCCGGGAGCCGGCCCATCCTTGCTGTTTCAAGGGACCTGGCATATATGGCATACGGTTCTTAATATGTTTGCTCACCTTCTTGGCGCTGTGTTTTAACCAAGGTCACCTCTCCGAGAAAGGTTGAATCCCCAGGTAGGGATTTTCCCCTGAAGTTAGGGAGGGAATAAAACCCCTCAACTAAGTGCCAGGCGGGTAATTAATCCCTTTAACTATGAACAATCATGCTTAAACTGCATAATCTTTACTCCCTGGAATGGAGATAAGAAACGCCCTAACCTTTGTAATAGAAATTGACAGGATTAGAACCAACTGGTATAAATATAGATGTAACAAGACAGCAAGACACAGAATTTATAAGACAGAACTTCAGAGACAGGGCTTAGAAGACAGGACCAAGAGAGACAGAGCCTAGGCACAGAACCTACACAGAACGTTCTCTAGAGACAGAAGAACTTCGCTGGCGAGAGCATGCCGAAGGATCCTGGACAGGGACTGGCCTCGGAGCCTGGAGGCGGAGCCTGGAGAGAGCATGGCTGGGGATCCTGGACTGAACCTGACTGCGGAGATTGGCAGGAGAGCCTGACTGGAACCTGGACACTGAACCTGACTGGAGAACCTGGACCGAACCTGGCTGGAGACCCTGACAAGAGAACCTGGCTATGATGATCACCTGAACACTGCCTCCATGTCATTCCTTCTTCGCCGACTCCGTCTACACCTTTGGGAACCCCTGGACCCGCTGGGGCTGGACCCCGACATATGGCGCCCGAACAGGGACCCCTAGGTAAGCGCCCGCACTCGGGACGGATAGGACTCCACCATAGGAAGAGGGTGGATAGTCTTCGCCGACTCCGTCCACACCTTTGGGAATGCCTGGAACAGGATTCCCCTAGGTAAGCCCTCCCCTTGAAAACCCCCACACTCGGGACGGATAGGACTCCACCAGGGTGCTACAGACCCCCCTATAGAGGATAAATAGGGTAAGAAGGTGGATAGTACAGAACTTAGATTGAGAAGATGTGCCATACTGAGTCCAAAGAAAGAAGACTCTGTATTGATCTTTAGATTAAGAAGATGTACCATACTGAGTCTAAAGAAAAAAGACTCCGTATTGATCTTTTAACACATATGCTTGTTAGCAGCGGAATTAAGGTTACTCCCAGTCAGATGGAACATTTTATACAAGAAATACGTCCATGCTTTTCTGAGGAAGGAAAGGTGCCGGAAAGGTAAATGTAGAGGCATGGGAGAAGGTAGGCCCAAGGAGCCTTATCCTTAACCCCACTGCAGCCTTTCCACCCCGGGAAAGTGCAGGATTGGCAAGCTCTCCCTGGGGTGATAGATCAGGACTCAGGTAATAGCGGAAAGCGCCAATCCTACTCTTAAAATGGATACAAGAGAGCATTTCAGGTTTTTCTTTTTAATGCTTGCTTTTAAAAAATAAAAAAGGGGGAATTTGCCGGGAGCCGGTCCATCCTTGCTGTTTCAAGGGACCTGGCATATATGGCATACGGTTCTTAATATGTTTGCTCACCTTCTTGGCGCTGTGTTTTAACCAAGGTCACCTCTCCGAGAAAGGTTGAATCCCCAGGTAGGGATTTTCCCCTGAAGTTAGGGAGGGAATAAAACCCCTCAACTAAGTGCCAGGCGGGTAATTAATCCCTTTAACTACGAACAATCATGCTTAAACTACATAATCTTTACTCCCTGGAATGGAGATAAGAAACGCCCTAACCTTTGTAATAGAAATTGACAGGATTAGAACCAACTGGTATAAATACAGATGCAACAAGACAACAACAGACAGAATTTAGAAGAGAGCCAAGAAGACAGAACTTAGGACACAGAACTTAGAACACAGAAGTTAGAAGTCAGAACTCAGAATCTAGAGACAGAGACAGAACTCAGAACACAGAACTCAGGAGAAAGAATTCAGAAGACAGAACCTACGCGGAACCTGAAGATGGAGGAGCTTCGCTGGAGAGAACATGGCAAGGGATCCTGGACTGAACCTGACTGCAAAGCTTGGCAAGAGAGCCTGACTAGAACCTGGTGACTGAACCTGGCTGGAGATCCTAAGCAGAACCTCTCTGGAGATCCAGACCAGAACTTGGCTGGAGATCCTGGCTAGAGATCCTGGCTAGGCTGCTGATGAACTGAACACTGTCTCTGAGTCATTCCTTCTTTGCCGACTCCATCCACACCTTTGGGGACCCCTGGACCTGCTGGGGTTGGACCCCGGCATCTTTGGGATTAATCATTCTTGCTCTACTTTCCCAAGAATAAATTCTGACCTATGCATTCCTAGTAGCCTTTGATCACCAGGGATAGTACATTGGTGTCCGCAGGGGCCCCCCCTCCTCCTTCATTTAATGTATTCATGCATCACTGTTGTTATGTTTTTTAACTAATTAGGAGAAAAAATCTTCATAAATAAAGGGAGTTGGCACAAAAAAAGTGTGAGAGGTGGCCATTCCCTTTAAAATTGCACACCATGTCACTCCACATCTCTGTTCCTCCTCTCCATAGCATATATCACTTCTAACATATTAAATAAATTACCTACATATTATTCTTATTTAATATCACCTCCCTCCCTCTACTAGAATTGAAATTTCATGACGAGGGGGGTTTTTCTATGAATTGTTCTCTGCTGTGTCTCCAGTACCTGAATAGTATCTTATTCAAATAGGTGCTCCATAACTGTTGTTGACTAAAGACACGAGTGAGTGGTGGTGTGTTCAGAGATAAGGGAAGGAGTCAAAGGACTCCTGTTGCCAAGAATGTTGAAAATCCATGGCTGGTTCCTAACTCACCTATGACAGGACAGAAGCTCTTATAAGGGACTAGAGGCCCAGTGCACGAAATTTGTGCAGGGGGGGGGGGAGTATCCCTCAACTTGGCCTGCACCCTCTCCAATTTGGGATCCCTTGGGGGATGTCTGACTGCCGGTTTAGGCCCGATCCCTTTCACAATCCAGGACTGCTGGCTCCTAACTGCTTGCCTTCCTGCCTGCCTGATTGCCCCTAACCACTTCTGCCTGCCAGCCTGATTGCCCCCTAACCGCACCTCTGCCGGCCTTATTGACATCTAACTACTCCCCTGCTGGCCTGATTGCCCCCAACTACCCTCCCCTCCCAGCCTGATCACCCACAATGGCCCTCCCCTGCAGGCCTGATCATCCCCAACTGCCCTCCCCTGCTGGCCTCTTCGCTCCCAACTGCCTCTCCTGCTGCGACCTGCCTCTTCTGTGTGAGGTGGCAGAGATGCCGGGACAGGCCTCCTTCGACCCACATAGAGCCATGGGACCCCCAGGCCTCACCGCACAGAGCGGCCACTGGGACCCGCCTCCGCTGTGCATGTGGCTATCTTATGGCGGCCATCTTGTGATGCCACCTAGGCTTTTATTATATAGGATGGGTGAAATGGCTTCCCAACCATGTGTTTACATTTCCTTTAAACAGAACTGTTTCAAAGTTGTTGATTCTAAATGAACCTCTGGTGATTTTCTCTTTCCCATTTACCCATTTCATTTATGATTGAGTCCTGCCTAGTCTACATCAGGCTTAGAGTGCCTTGGACTGTGAGGGCATATTTGGGGCTTGGAGATGAACAGCCACCAGTGTAGGTCGCCATCACAAGTAAGATGATATTTAGAGACTCTTTGAACTGGGAAGAAAGCCTTTTCTTTATAGAATTCAGGTCCCTCTAACACTTTTTAGCCATGGTAATTTTAAAAATTCTGGTAACAATTTCATGCAATGTATAACCTATAGTGAATGGTGAATCCCAGCTTTTCACCCATATATTATGAATGAGACCCTATCCTAGAGCTCTGTAGTCACCATGACTGGTGCAGAATTAAGGAATGGGCCCATGACCCAAGAAGGTCCATCAGAGTTAATTCCAGAATTTGCTCTCTGAGAAGAGAATCTTTCTCTTTTCTGTAGGCCTTAAGCTTGAAAGAATTTAGGCTGAAGCACTGTAGCCATGTCACCACCATGTGGACAGAGCCCAACGGAGAATTAAGCGCTAATTATTCAGTGTTTGGGAACCCACATTACTCTGGGGTTCTTTCTACCTCACTTGGATACTACTATTAAGTTTTACAAGTGAGTTTCTATCTGAAAACCACAAATTGGATGACCCCAGGGCTTGGTTTGAGGACTCTTCTAATCTCCTTTAGAGATTGTTATTAGATATATCTAATTCAACCTCATGGCTTTATATACTGTCCATGTGCTAATGACTCCATTAATGTCTCCAGGCTGACCTACCCCTGAATTCTATACTCATACATCCAACTGTACTTGACATTTCCATGTAAGGCTTCTCAAACATAATGTCAGAAACAGAAATTTTGTTTCTTTTAAAAAATAAGTTCATCCTCTAGTCTTCAGCAATTTGGAAGTAGTACTAGACAGAATGACATCATGGTTAAGCACACAGACCCTGGAGCAACAAAGCCCAAATTCAAATATAGGCTGTAATGTAAAAGCTGAGTGAGCTTAATCTCTCTAATCCTTCCTTCTCTTACCTGTACAATAGGGGTGATGGATTACCTATTTTGTACCTATCTGTTAGCACTGTTTATGATGATTAAATGAGGTAATACATGCAAAATTATTATATATATGACAACATATAATAAAAACTATAAAGCATGAATTACTATTTTTACATGAAATGACCACCTACTAAGTTTAGTATCCTTGATTTCTTCTCTTCTTTCATATCACCAACCAAACTCATCAATGTGTCCTTCAGTTCTATTTCCCAAATATACCCCAAATTCTTCTTATTCACTTCTCATCAGTAAATCCTGGCCCACATCACTGGTATCTCTGTAAAAGATACCCCCATCAGACTGTTCTCATCCATCGCCACTCACCTCTTCCCCTTGAAGCCAGCCTCATCACAGCTTCCAGAGAGAACTTATAAAGTAGACTAAAGCACATCCCTTCCTGTTTGATACCTTTTAATGGCTTCCTTTACATTGAGAAAAAATCTTATTATCTGGCCTGGAAGGTCCTACGTAAACTGCCAGGCTTTTCTCACTGAACTCATCTCTTTGCTGACTTTTCTGTTTCTGAGACATTCAAGTTCACTGTATGAGGGCTTTGTACTTGCTACTTCCTCTCCATGAAAGGTCCTCCTCCAGTGCTTTGCACAGCTGGCTCCTTTCATTCAGGTCTCAGCTCAAGTTCCCCTTCCTTCCAGATGACATTCCTGACCATCTTCATGAGAAAAGAGGTCTTGTCCAAATAGTTTATGACCCTTCCTATCTATTCATTGGTGGCACCTCTTTTATTCTTACTCCATCTCTGGCCTAGTTAGATGACTTCTCCAGATGTCATGAAACCTGCAAAATTCTTATGCTATGTATCACACCATATTGCAAGCTTTGACTCCCTTGTCTAACTTTCTCACCAAATCAAAAGCTCACGAAGAGTGGATTATGCCTTATTCATCTTTATTCTGCCAACATATAATGAAAACTTAGAACACAGTAGGGGCTCATAAACTCATTGGAATGAATTAATGAGGCATTACTTACCACATATAGCAAAGGCTGTAACAAGTGTATCAGAATGAGAAGAGGCATCATCATTTCTTTGAGGATAAAAGCAATGATTCTCAAAATAAGAGATGTTTTGAGGACAATAATTCTTGCTATTAAACTGGTTAATTTGTGGCAGAAGAGAACACTGAGGAACATGATGTAAGTTTGCTTTTTCTGTGATTTTCTAATAGATGTTGGATCTTATACACAGACAGCTATTAGTTTCCTTTAGTCACTTGTAATTTTCCATCCAGCAGCTTCTAGGTGAGGTAACTGAAGAATGTTTTATTAGTTTCAGAACAGGTTTATTGGGGGGGGGGGTTAGATTATAGGTCTAATCTGGAAAAGATTTAGTTTATCACTTATTTCTAGCAGTTTCTATTTTTAAAGGCTATTTCACAGCTGTTCTACTGTCTCAACAACCATGCTTTCTAAATTCTGACACACTGTATGATATTCAGAAATATGTTTTCGGTGGCCACCTGGTTAAATGCATGGTCTAATATGAGGCTTTCACCAGATCAATGTCCAGCTGGCTAATGAAACAGATGTGTATCATCGGAGTATAATGGCTTATAGAGCACTTTGAGTACACTATTTTGTTAATCCTGAAAATAACCCCATGGGATAGCATAAACATTTTCCAGATTGTTAGCCTGACATTTAAAGAGTCTATTATCAGACCCTCTACTCTTACCAGTCCTAACACAAAGTTCTGCACGTAGTAAGGACTGAATAGGCATTTGTTAAATATGTGACTGAATGAGTTTATAAATCCATCTTTCACTAACCCTTGACATGTATGCTTCTCTCGAGACTAATGCATTAAAAAAAATCTCACCATTAAGACAAGCTTATTCTGCTTTCATAATTTTGTATGTGCTGTTTGTCCATTTGCTAAGCCCTCTTTAGTTCTAAAGTGCTTAGAGCAGCGGTTCTCAACCTGGGGGTCGAACGACCCTTTCACAGGGGTCACCTAAGACCATCGGAAAACACATATATAATTACATATTGTTTTTGTGATTAATCACTATGCTTTAATTATGTTCAATTTGTAACAATGAAAATATATCCTGTATATCAGATATTTACATTATGATTCATAACAGTAGAAAAATTACAGTTATGAAGTAGCAACAAAAATAATTTTATGGTTGGGGGTCACCACAACATGAGGAACTGTATTAAAGGGTCATGGCATTAAGAAAGTTGAGAACCACTGGCTTAGAGGGACAATGGGACCAAGTAATTGAAGTTGCCATCAAATCAAGAATATGTGGTCACCATAATAATACAAATCCTTAGGACCTGGCAGTAAGCATTAAACACAAACTAAGGAGCACCTCCTTCCTAAGGAAAAAAAAAATGTGATGCTCACTAGTATTTCTCACTCTGTTCCTTGATTATTAGTGTTTCCCCAAGATGGTAATAATTTTAAAAAAAAATTTACAAAAGAGTTTTCTTATTTAAAAGGTTTGGGAAAATGGTGAAAACTATATTTTCTACCTGGGAAATTATGCTACAAATTGGAATTCTGCATTAAAACAAATCCAACTCTGTTTAACCTGAGTTTCTAGAAGTTGTTTTAACCAAGACTATGTTAACTGTATCACTTAGTGACATTTTGTGTCTTTCTTTCACAGAAAAGAGTCTGGGAAACACCAGTCCACACAAGTGATAATCTTGAGATGAAGCAGAGTGAGAAAAGATTTGACACTTCTGATCCAACTCTAGATGCCACCCAAGGAAAAGAGATAAGTGTTAAACTGATTTGCTTTGCTTTTTGAAATAAGAGCTGGAAGCCAGTTTGTCCCTCCAGTTCCATTACATTAGGGAAAAAAAGTGTGCAGTTCAAACTCTCTCTCTGGCTCTTCCTTCAGCACATAAATATGTAGAGATCCCTCTTTTTAGAAAAAGAAACCTTATCTCAAACTCATCTGCAACCTCTAGCCACAACCCCATTGTTCTTCTATTTATAGCTAACTTTCCTGCAAGAGCAGTCCATGCTTGTCCTCTGCTTCCTTAATAGCCATTCACTACTTATACTACTTCAGATCATCCATCCACCCATCCATCCATCCATCCATCCATCCATCCATCCATCCATCCATCCATCCATCTATCCATCCATCCATCCATCTATCCATCCATCCATCTATCCATCCATCCATCCATCCATCCATCCATCCATCCATCCATCCATCTATCCATCCATCCAATATTTCTTTGTGCCATGCACAGTTCTGGGCACAGGGAACAAAGTCTCCACTCTTATGAAGCTTACATTTTGTTAAATGGAAATGGACAACAGACAATAACAGAATATATTATATTCATGTATATAATAACTTGAATAATCAGAACTATGGAATAACAATAAAGTAAGATAAAGAAGATAAGAAATGGGGAAAGGTGAGGATCAAGGTCCTTGCCACAGGAGTGCAATTAATCTGGCCATGAAGATTCATCCAGAGGGAGACTAATCATTTTCAAGATCATAAATTTTGATCAATAATTGAAGGAAGGAGTGCTATCTTTCCCTGTTGTTGTTGGTATCTCATTACCATAAAGAAATTTAGCCTAAGAATGAAGCCAATACAAGGTGGTAAAAATTTAGAAAATCACAAAGAAGTAGAGCTAGATTCTAAATTAAACTATGCCCCAACCCCGCTGTATGTTTTAGTCAGGTGTTTTTTGTTACTTGCAACCAAATCCTAACTGCAATTTAGATTTCAATCCTCACACACAAGGGATCTGTGAGCCTGGGTTCAATTTTGGGGGGTTCTGAGTTATTCTCAGGGGTTCCTTTGTTGTCCCTATTTCCACATTATTGCTCTCTTTTGATAATGATGATGTCCTGGCAATGTCCAGGTGCTGGGACAAGGTTTCCAAGGCCCTGTGGTTGCCAAGGAATATTCTTGGCTTAGATGCCGGGGCCTCAGGCAGCCATGGACCTGAGCTACATAAGTCCCAGGAGACAACTTTTAAAGTCTGAATGGGCTGTGAGGCCTAGCTGTGGGCCACTGAAGCATACTTGGGCAATTTGTTCCAGAGAGCACGGATCACCTCCGCAGCACTCCAGAATCTCCTGGGGGCAGTAAATGATCTGGATTCCCAGCCAGGCACTGCTTCTTCTTCTTCTTCTTTTTTTAAAAAACTTTTTTTCAAACAAATATATTTTTGTTGATTTTTTACAGAGAGGAAGGGAGAGGGATAGAGAGTTAGAAACATCGATCAGCTGCCTCCTGCATACCTCCTACTGGGGATGTGCCTGCAACCAAGGTACATGCCCTTGACCAGAATCGAACCTGGGACCTTTCAGTCTGCAGGCTGATGCTCTATCCACTGAGCCAAACCGGTTAGGGCGTCACTGCTTCTTATAAGCACCGATGAGGTCTACACTGGGTCTTCCTGGCTAGCTTCTTCCGTCTGGATAGCCTGGGAGAAATTTTTAACACACAGATACTATCAATACTAGCATCTATCTTCCTCATCCTTCAAAATATTTCAATGGTTTTTCATTGTCCTTATAATAATAAGCAAGCTCATAAAATGGCCCCCAGCAGGGCTGGCAGTCGGATGAGGCTGGTGTGGCACCTGGTGTGCAAATTTTAAGGAGAAACTCACTTTCAGCCTTATGCAAGGGGTACTTGCCTGGTCCTGAAAGAGTGTTCCTTACATTTTACCCTATTTACCTCACTGTCCTCACCCTCATTCTGGCACTGGCTTCTTGGGCATTGTGTATTCTCATTCAACTTCATCTCATAACAGTATTCCCTAACTGTCCTTGCTCTTTAAACTTTAAAATCCGTGTCTTTCAGTTTCCTCTTGTCAGGAACATTTGCAAGGGGCAGAGTGGAAACTTAGAACATGGACTTTGGCCAATCACAATGGATGTCCAACTAATCAGAATGGATGGAGGCTTAAAAACAAATGTCAGGACTCTACCTTTGTGTCTAAGTGTCAGCCCTGGGAACCTGCACATTCTGTTCTCTCTCTGTAGACCACATTTCTTTCTCCTTTGAATATTATTATTGTTATTACTAGTGACCCATTGCGCGAAATTGCATAAGGGCTGCCCCCCCCCCGCCCCCATGCCACGGGACCACCCCGAGTCCCGGAGTCCTGCCCCATATGGCCGGCACACCATGGGATGGCCCCTGAGTCCTGAAGTGCCACCCTGATGCTCCACATCTGGGCCATGCACAGCAGCCGCCAGGCTCCGCCCCCATGGCGCACACACCAGACTGTGGAAACCCCATCAGAAGCTGCACAAAGCAGACACTGGGACCTCCGCACCCCTGTGGGGCCACAGAAACCCCGGCAGAAATTGTGTGTGCCACCATCTTGTGACGGTGTTACGGTGTGAGGGTTAATTTGCATATTACCTCCTTATTATATAGGATTGGCAAAAATCCTTCTATGGTGCATACCATAGGCCTGGCACTATTTTAAGCACAACAAATATTAACCTATATAATTTACATAATAATACCATTGTTATACCTATTTTTACAGATGATAAAACTAAAGCATGAAGAGTTTAAATGAGGTATATAAAGACACATCTACACTAATAAAAGAGAAACATGCAAATTGGTATCACTATCCTATGCCCACCAGCCAATCTGGATGAGTATGCAAATTAACCAAACAAAGATGGTGGTTAATTTGCATATGTAGGCACTGAGCGAAGACTGAAGATGACTGAAGACTGAAGAGGCTTGGCTTCTCTGCTGCGGCCAGACCAAAGGCCTGGGTCCTGGGTGCCGGAAGAAAACCGGTGCCGGCAGCCAGGGGAAGGAAGGCCTATTGTGTGAATCTTAGTGCAATGGGCCTCTAGTTGGTTAATAAAATCATGTAGGTTTCAAGTGTACAATTTTATAATACATCATCTGTATATTACAATGCATAATTACCACCCAAAGTCAAATCTCCTTCACCCTTTATAACCTCCCACCACCTCTCTTTCCCTATGGTAACCACCATACTGTTGTCTGTATCTATGAATTTTTGTTTGTTTGTCTTGTTTATTTATTTGTTGTTTTCAGTTTTATATCCCACATATGAATGAAATCATATGGTTCTTGACTTTTTCTGTCTGACTTATTTCTCTTAGCATGATATTCTCAAGATTCATGTTGTTAAACTGTCAACAAAATTAAAAGGCAACCAATTGAATGGGAGAAGATATTTGCAGACAACATCTCTAAAAAGGGGTTAATATCAAAAATATATAAAGAACTCATACAATTCACCCAAACCAAAAAACAAACAATCCAATTAGAAAATAAGCAGAGGACCTGGACAGACATTTCTTTCAAGAAAACATACAAATGGCCAACAGATATATGAAAAGATGCTCACCTTTACTAGTTACTAATGGAATGCAAATAAAAACTACACCTGTTAGAATGACTGTCATCAACAAGACAAGTAACAATAAGTGTTGGAGAGATTGTGGAGAAAAGGAACCTTCATTCACTGCTGGTGGGAATGTAAACTAGTATAGCTACTATGGAAAACAACATGGAGTTTCCTCAAAAAATTAAGACTGGTGTTACCATATGATCCAGCAGCCCCAGTTTTGGGTATTTACCTAAAATTTTTGGAAACATTTATTCGTAAAGATATGTATGCCCCTATGTTCATTGCAGCATTATTCACAGTGGTCAAACAACCAAAGCGTCCTTCCATAGATGATTGTGTAAAGAAGATATGGTACATATGTACAATGGAATACTACTCAGCCATAAGAAAGGATGATATACTGCTATTTGTGACACCTTAAATGAAATAAGTGAGAGAGAAAAAGCTGATTTTTTTCTTGGTTATTTTCTCATTTTCAATATATCATTTGTTTATTCAACATACATTTATTGAATGCCCATTGCATGCTAAGTACTGTTCTAATACTGGAAAACAGTCATGAAAAGAGACAATACCCCTCCTTTCAAGGTGATTATAAGCTAATGGGGAAGCAGAAAACAACAACAACAACAACAACAGCACAGATGATTTCAGAATGTGATAAATTCTATGAAGGAAATTGTCATAGACATATAATTTTAAAAGCTGGCTGGGGTGAATGGGTTATTTTAGATAGGATGTTCAGGACAGATTTCCCAGGTGGAATAACATTTATATTTCAGCTGAAGACTTTGAAAGATCAAAGTGAGACAGCCATGTGAGTGTCTGGAAAAAGAGCACTCCAGGCCAAGGAAACAGCAACTGCAAAGACCTTGAAGTAGGGAAGACCTTGGAGTATTCAAAAAATAGCCAAGGGGTCAGGGGGGCTGGAGCCTAATAAACAGTGAGAATGGGACAAGATGGGTTGGAGAAGCATGTGGGAAGTAGACCATGCAGGACTAGGAGGACATGTGGAGGAGTTTGAATTTTATTCTGAGAGTAAAAGGATATTGTCAAAAGGTTTTCTTTCTATCAGTATTCTCATCTCTTTGTTATAAAATCTTGAAACTTACAAAAAAAGTAGAGAGACTATTATAAAAATAGACCAAAAAAAAAGATAAGGCCTAATACACTCAGTATTCAGCTTAAAACATTCTCAAATCTGACAGTTTAGATTATTTGAAAGAAAATTTTGTATATAATAGTTGTATCCATAAATACTCCAGTATATCTAATAAATGAGGACTATTAAAAACACACAACTGGCCCTAGCTGGTTTTGCTCAGTGGATAGATCGTTGGCCTGTGGATGGAAGGGTCCCAGGTTCCATTCTGGTCAAGGGCACTTACTTCGGTTGCAGGCCTCTCTCCAGCCTGGACCCTGGTCAGGGTTCATGCAGAGGCAACTAATCAATGTTTTTCTCTCACATTTATATTTCTCTTTGTCTTTCCCTCTTCCACTCTCTCTAAAAATCAATGAAAAAATATCCTCTGGTGAGACTTAAAAAAAAAAAATTACCCTCCCCCCCCCCAGCTAGAATATTACTATCTATATATATAAAACCTTAATATGCAAATAGACCAAATGGCAGAACAACTGAACAACCAAACAACCGGTTGCCATGATGTACGCTGACCCCCAGGGCGTGTGTGCGGAACATGGTGGGTGTCTGCTGCAGCAGGATGGTGGAGCAGGTGAGCGGGGGCACCAGATCAAGGCAAAGCACCAATCACTGTCATTGAGGCGAGCCTCTGGTGGTTACTGAAAATTCTTTGCTCCTAGGTGCAACATCCCCCTGCTCCTGAGGGGCAATTGGGGCCAGCAGCCACCACTCGCACCCACTGCTAGTGTCCAGTGCTGGTCCCAATCGCTCAGCACTGTCAGTGGGTGCGAGTGATGACTGCCAGCCCAGATCCCCCCTGAGGGCTTCTCTACCTGCCCCCGCTCCTGAGAGATGATGGGGGAAGCAGCCGCCACTCATACCCACTGATGGTGCCGGCCCCAGTCACTCTCCACCATCAGCGGGTGCGAGTGGGGCTGGTGCTGTCAGGGTGTGGGAGCAGCAGTGGCAGGAGTGAGGCTGCTGACAGAGAGGGGACCAGAGACTGTGGAGGGACGGGCTGGAAGGGGGTGCGGAGAATGGGCTGAGACCCACCCCTGTGCCTACTGCAGCCTCATGGCCCACAGTTCCTTTCAAGGTGCATGAATTCATGGACTGGGCCCCTAGTCACATATAAAAATTGATAACAATTTATTAATATCATCAAAATTGAACATCTCACATGGAACAGGGGGTTCCCCAGGGGTGAGGACGATGGAGCCCAACACGCTGGGGCATCTGCATGCACGACTCCAGAGACCAGGTTCAGAGACACAGATCTAAGTTTATTGAGGAAGTACAGCTGTATATAAAGGGGTAAGCAGCCAATGCAATAGGGACATGCTTGCTATGTTATCCAATGGGCGTGAGGGTCGGGGCTAAGAGTAGGTAGCTCCTGGAGATTTGTCAGGCGGGCATTGCCACTTCCTGCTGTGCCAAGGAAGACTGTTCGCTGGAGTGTACTCACAGCATTGTTTCGGCCACAGCACTGAGATAGATCTCCTGAGCTCTACCCACATCTCCCCCTTCCCTTTTTATAAGCGCCTGCTGGATGTGGATAATCATAGCTTGCTGTGCATCTATTCTTTGGATCATGGAATAAAAGCAATGAAACAGGTAGAATGCAAGGAGGCCTCCTGCTGCTAGCATGGCCCATATGAATATGTTAGCAGGATTCAACCAGGAGGTTAGATGGCTGAGGGCATCACTCAACGGGTTTCACTCGGGTATTGTTGATTTTTAGGATTTCTCGCTGGAGCTGATAGGTGCTGTTTAGGAATGCCTGGCTGAATGGACCTTTAAGGAGATTTGCTAAGTTTTGGCGCTCCCAGGAGGCATTTCTCACTGGAATGGGCGTTACACAGATGGCAGCGTATCTTATATCACATTGGGTGTGTGATATTTGCCATAAATTATCGAGGTCTTCTTGGATTAAATCTATTTGTTGTTGTAAATTGAGTAATGCCCCCCATACCTGTTGGTTTATTGTTGCTTGTGTAGCAGAGGCTTGGGCCATGACCTCTGATAAGGAGTTTAGACTCTGCACTGGTAATCCCTCCTGGGCTAGGGAAGTGATTCCTGTGGCCATACCTGCTATAGCGGCTAGTATGGCAGAGATTATTAATATTACTAGTCCTACAGCCCTTTTTTCTATTTTCTGGAATTCCTTATGGATTATTAGTTCAGCCGGCCCGTCCCAGTCACTGACTTCTACTGGAACCCAAAGTAGGGAGGGGGTGCGCATGGCTAGAGCATAGGCATGGTTTGGATTCCAGCAATTAGATAGTATACAAGATTGCTGGGTACAAGTAAAAGCACTATAATTGCTTTGTAAGAAGAAGAAGGGGGGGTCTCACACAGGGCCAGTAACTGAAACTATGAGTGGCATTGGGGTTGACTGCAATGCTGTTCTCCCATCTACTTGCCGGCTTTTTCCAGGTGCTGTTATACAGGCGGGCCCCTTTTAGGCTGGTGAAGGCTCTTTGATCAATACATGCATTGGGCCCGCATAAATCCCACCACCCAAATTGGGAGCGTAACCCTTGTATGGGGTTTCTTAGTGCAAATGGTGTAAACCCCTTTCTTAACTGTCTCCCCCAAATTCCCAGGGCGCTCGTCTGCGCATCGGGTTGGGAGGCACGGAGGCATTCTACCCAGGGGATGCTCGTGGAAGGGAGGAGTACGGGGGGCGACTCCTCTGAGAGGAAAAGGTAAGGGCAGAGGGGTACTGTGGAGGGGCTGGTGGAGACCCTGGTCCAGGTCGATAAGGCCAAGGGAAAGGTTGCATTAAGTCCCAGCATAACCCCCTCTTTACAGAAATGGTTATTACAGTAAAAGTCCCCAGTTTCATGAGGTACTAGGTATATCCACCCTTGACCCAAGGTAGTCCCATTATCTAGAGTCCACTTAAGGAGGTTAGGGCTACTGGTATCATGTTCCATGGCGATGAGACCCATTCCGCTCTGTCACAGGGTAAGCCTACAGAGCAGTCAGACACTTGGACAGCGGGGAATTGTAGGCTGTCGGCGCTAACAGGCATGAGCACCCCTGGATGAGGTATGGCCACCCATACATGTTGTGCTCGCGCCTGAGAGTTCACTGTTATGATGGCACACATTAATAGGAATAATGTCCCTGCTGACGGATTGCCTTCTGGTGCCATGCGTGCAGCTTGATCCTGTAGATTCTTGATGTCTCCCCAGGTAATGTTGTGGGCCTGTCGATGTCTTGGTCGTCTCCGCCGCCGGGGCTGGGTGTCCTCTATGGTCAGGTCCTCCATTTCCTCTACCCAGGGTGATGGTGATGGTGGTCTATGGCTCATCGCTGGTGGTGCAGGGTTTGATGTTACAGGCAGGAATCCATGTGGGATTTTTCTCACCTTCTGGAAAAATACAAGCAAACCGTCTCCCTTGGGTTAAGAGTGGGTCGAGGCCCTTCCAAGCCCCGGTTGGTGGATCTCTCCACCGGACCAAGGGGAGAGGTGTTGGTATGTCTCTGAGACCTCTCTGATGTTTGAAAATGGGAGGAAGAACATCGGGGGCAAAATGAAAATAATTGAGGGTTATGAGAGCCTGTAATAGTTGCTGTTGAGGTGTTAATCTTTGGTCTATCTCCCCCCCCACCACCTTTTTCTTTAGTAAGCTGGATTTTTAACTCTTTATTTTGTCTTTCTATTATGGCTTGCCCTGTGGATTGTATGGTATGCCAGTAACGTGCTTGATGTTATGTTTCGTGAGGAATTGCTGAAAAGCTTCGCTAGTGTAGCAGGGGCCATTATCTGTTTTAATTTCCCAGGGGAAGCCTAATGTTAAAAATGCTCCCTTGAGGGTTGCTATTGCGTGACGAGTCTTTTCACCTGTGTGAGCTTGAGCATATGTGGCCCCAGAGCAAGTGTCAATGATTACATGTACATGTTTGAGCCTACTGAAGCTGGGAATATGGGTTACATCTGCTTGCCATAAGGCATTGGGTTGGAGCCCCCAGGGGTTGACCCCTTGTGGCTGGAGGGGGCCTAAAGGCAATAGGGGGCCACAGGTTTTGCATGCCCATATGAGATGCTTGCAGCTAGAGAGGGTTAAATGAGGAAATAGCTTGTGTAAGCTAGCTGCTGACATATGAAATTTTGTATGTAACAGTCTGGCTTCTTCTATGGGTGTTAGGGTCAAGACTAGGTGGTCTACTTGGTGATTGCTTTCCGATAGGGGTCCGGGTAGACCCATGTGAGCCCTTAGTTGCTGTATGTATGCTGTCTGTTTTCTATGATCTCCTTGATAAAAAGTAGGGCCTGATCTATAGGTGTCTCTTTAGCTCAAAAAGTTGAGTGGCCTAGGGCTGTGACTGTGTGTACTGCATAGGCACTATCTGAGAAAATGTTTACTGGTTGGTGTTGACAGTAGGTGAGGGCGTACGCTATCGCCAGCAGTTCTCCTACTTGAACAGAGCCAGTATAAGTATATTTTAAATAAACAGGCTTCCATTGTGGCTTGTGGCTTTTAATGACTGCTTCACAGTAATTCTTGCTAGCATCTGTGAATACTAATGGTGCCTCAGGAATAGGCTTGCTGGTGGGTCTCATGAGCCCTATAGTGTAAAGTGGCAGCCGTTGTAGTGTCTGCAAGAGCCGATTATTAGGTAAATGATTGTCTGTTTGCCCTGGAAAATGAAGCAGCAAAAGTTGAGTGTCTAAGTCTGTGCTTATCAGTTGTTTGAGCTGCCCAGTGGTGTATGGAAGAATGAGTGTGTCTGGCTCCTTACCATATAAGGTAAGGCATGCCCATCTTAGCTTTCTCCCTACAAGGGCATGAGCAGTGATGGGCGGAGTGATGTTTGGTAGCTGGCTGTATGCTAGGTGTACCCAATAGAGCGGCCCCTGCTGGAAGAGGACCCCGGTAGGGGTTCCCTTGGTTGCTAGAATTATTGCCTGTATGGGCTGTGTGGGGTCTATTCTTTCTAGTTTTTGCTCCCCAAGGGCGGTATTGACTGCATGAAGAGCTTCTTTAGCCGCCAAGGAGAGAGTCCTAAGACTAAGGGGGTCTGACTCCCCCTCGAGGAGAGTAAAGAGGGGGTTTAAGGCCTGGGTGGGCAAGGATATACTACTGCGGACCCAGCTGATCCGACCGCAAAGTTCTTGGAGCTCGTGTAATGTTATTTTATCAGGAATCTTTAATTGTGGTGCTATGGGGGTGATTTGCTCTTCTATTTTATACCCCAGGAAAGAGTAGGGTGGAATGGCTTGGACCTTTTCTGGGGCTATGGTCAGGTTAAGGCTTTTTAACTTTCTGAGCAGAGCTTGTAGGCAGGACTCTAGCTACACTGGATCCCTATGAGCTAGGAGGATGTCATCCACATAATGGGTAATAAAGCATTGCCCTGCTAGTGGCTTCGTGGCTACCCCTACGTAGGTCTGACACATGGTAGGGCTGTTTTTCATGCCCTGAGGTAATACCTTCCATTGGTATCGCTCAGATGGAAGCTGGTAGTTTGTAGAGGGGACTGTAAAAGTGAAATAAGGTCTGTCCTTGGGGTGTAAAGGGATGGAAAGAAACAGTCTTTTATATCAATTATTTTTATATAGGCTCCTTTGGCGATAGCAGAGGGGTGAGGTAGCCCCAGTTGTATGTAATGGGCCCAACTTTTGCATATGTCTGTTGACTGCTCTGAGATCTTGTAAGAATCTATATTTGCTTTTATCCCTTTTCTGGATTACAAAGACAGGAGTATTGTGAGGACTGATAGAGGGCTCTATATGGCCAGCGCGTAGTTGTTCTTGTACTAGCTGGTGTAGCGCCTCAAGCTTTTCGGTGGGTAAGGGACACTGTTCTACCCATATGGGTTGGTCGGTATCCCAGGTCAGCTTGATTGGGTCGGGGATACCTGGATGAACAGTGGCCCCTAGAATTGGGGGGGTTGCGTGGAGATGGTGGCCTTTACTGCTGTAAGACTGTCCCTTCCCCATAGCGTATGGGGTACCCCGCTCATGAAGAGGGGTTTGAAATCCTCAGTGTTTCCATCAGGGTCTCACCATTTCAGCCAGCATGCAGCTTGAGTAGCTGTTTTAAAGCCGCTGACGCCCTATACTATGGGTCCCACTGTTGTGGGCCAGCTGGGATCTCTAACCTCTTCCTGTATAACTGAAACATTGGCTCCGGTGTCAATGAGCCCTTTGATCTCCTTTTGTTCTATAGTGATGATGAGAAAGGCTTTGTTTTAGGTTAGAGGTAGGGCCCAATATGCCCCCAGCTCTCTTACTTGCGGGGCTGAGAGCTGCCCCATTTCACGTTTAAAGGTGGGAGGGGTTTGCCCTCAGTGTCCGTGGTTGATCTGCAATCGCAGCGCCAGTGAAGGCCTCTGCGACAGCGGGGCAGACCGAGGGGGGTTGTTTCTTTACGCCCTGTTCTCCTTTCTTGTCCGGACATTCTCTAGAGTAGTGGCCAGTTCCCTTGCATCTATAGCAGGTTCCCTTTGGCGACCCGGCCGGCCTAACTATCTGGAGCTGTGCCGCTAGGGCGGTAGCTCGGGCGGCAGAATGGCTGCCCGCCTCCCGGCAGGCTAGGACCCAGTCATCCATGGGCGGGCCTTTAAGGGGTGCTATGGCTTGGCGATATTCTGAGTTCACTCCCTCCGACACTAACTCTTTTACTAAGGCATCTGCCGCTTGGGAGTGCATTACTTTTCGATCTACTGCTTCTCTAACTCTATGCAAGAATTCCGAAAAAACCTTCATTTGGACCTTGTAAAAGCTTGGAGAGCTGTGCAGGCTTGCCCTACGGATTTATCAGGGCGAAGACAGGCCTGGCACACAGGCGAACTTGATCATAATACTGGGCGGGTCCCTGCGTAGCTACGGTGGGGTTGCTATATTGCCCCTGCCCTTGGAGAGAAGTGGCGTAAAGGGCACGCCCGCCACCTGGTTCCTTTCCCCTTGCAACTCACATTGTTCATAAAACAAAGCCCTCCATTGTATCATGTCCCCTGCAGGGAGGATGGTACCTGCCAGCCCTTTCCAGGCTTGTGGACAGTTTAGATTCATGCCAAAATCCTATCTAATAAAAGAGAAACATGGTAATTAGCGTACGACCGCTACCCTTCCCATTGGCTAATCAGGGCAACATGCAAATTAACTGCCAGCCAAGATGGCGGCCAGCAGCCAGGCAGCTTAAAGTGAACATGAGACTTGCTTGCTTCAGTGACGGAGGACTCCAACATTCCCCGCCTGCCGCTGCCGGCCTCTGAGCTGCAACTCTAAGCAACTATGTTACAAATATAGAAGCTAAACAAAACCCCAGAAACCTGCTTTAGTCTGCCGGGCTTCAGCCAGCAGGATCGCAACATTGTTTCAAATACAGAAGGTAAACAAAGGTCAGAAACCTGCTTTCAGCAGCGGGGGCCTAAGAGCTGGAGCCAAGCCTCAAAGCTAAAGCTGGCCCAAAATTAAAAAAAAAAGAAAAAAAAGGAGCGGTTGGGAGCTTCAGTCACCCGCCAGCCTGAAAACAGCCCTCAGCCCCTCACCCAGGCTGGCCAGGCATCCCAGTGGGGACCCCCACCCTGATCCAGGACACCCTTCAGTGCCGGGAGCCGGTCCATCCTTGCTGTTTCAAGGGACCTGGCATATATGGCATATGGTTCTTAATATGTTTGCTCACCTTCTTGGAGCTGTGTTTTAACCAAGGTCACCTCTCCGAGAAAGGTTGAATCCCCAGGTAGGGATTTTCCCCTGAAGTTAGGGAGGGAATAAAACCCCTCAACTAAGTGCCAGGCGGGTAATTAATCCCTTTAACTACGAACAATCATGCTTAAACTACATAATCTTTTCTCCCTGGAATGGAGATAAGAAACGCCCTAACCTTTGTAATAGAGATTGATAGGATTGAATCAACTGGTATAAATACAGTTGTAACAAGACAGAAAGACTCAGAACTTAGAACAGAATCAAGAAGACAGAGCCTACACGGAGCCTAGAGACAGAAGAACTTCGCTGGAGAGAGCATGCCGGAGGATCCTGGACAGGGACTGGCCTCGGAGCCTAGAGACAGAGCCTAGCGGGAGAACATGGCAAGGGATCCTGGACTGAACCTGACTACAGAGATTGGCAGGAGAACCTGACTGGAACCTGGACACTGAACCTGACTGGAGAGCCTGGACAGAACCTGGCTGGAGAACCTAGCGAGGGAACATGGCTACAGAACCTCGCTGGAGATCCGAAGCAGAACCTCTCTGGAGATCCGGGCTAGAGATCCTGGCTAGGTTTCTGATCAACTGAACGCTGTCTCCATGTCATTCCTTCTTCGCCGACTCCGTCCACACCTTTGGGGACCCCTGGACCCGCTGGGGTTGGACCCCGGCACTTCAGGGCAAACCCGCCGGCCCCACCCGTGCACCAGGCCTCTATCCTATATAGTAAAAGGGTAATATGCCTCCCAGCACCGGCATCAGCGGAGCCGCGAGGCCTCCTGGCACTGGGATCAGTGTGACAGGGGGCAGCGCCCAAACCCCCTGATCGCCCTGCGGCTCTGTGTGTGACAGGTGGCAGGGCCACAACCTCCCTATCCGCCCTGCTCTGTTTGTGATAGGGGAAGGCACCCCAACCCCCTGATCAGCCCTGCTCTGTGCCTGATAGGGGGAGCTCCCCAAACCCCTGATCGCCCTGCAGCTCTGTGTGTGACAGGGTGCGGTGCCCCAATCCCCTGATTGGCCCTGCTCTGTGTGTGACAAGGTAAAGCCATAACCTCCCCATCGGCCCTGCCCTGAGTGTGAGAGTGGCGGTGCCCCAACCCCCTGATTGGCCCTGCTCTGTGGGTGACAGGGGGTGGTGCCCCAACTCCCCTAACAGCCCTACTCTGTGAGTGACAGGGGGGAGCTCCTCAACCCCCTGATTGGCCCTGTTCTGTGTGTGACAGGGGGCAGTGCCCCAACCCCCTGATTGGCCCTGTTCTGAGCCCAACCAGAGGCTGCACTTAGGGATTGGGCCTGCCCTCTGCCACCCAGGAGCAGGCCTAAGCCAGCAGGTCGTTATCTCCTGAGGGGTCCCAGACTGCAAGAGGGCACAGGCTGGGCTGAGGGACGCCCCCCCTCCTCCCTGAGTGCACAAATTTTTGTGCACTGGGCCTCTAGTTTTCTAATAATTGCTGATTGTAGGTGGCAGAAAGTCCATCTTCTTGAACTGCCTTTCTAATAGTCGTTAGTGTTTTCTGATCGTGTGGGATCCATGCTTACGGCTGAACAGCCGTGGGGTTAACATTCACAGGGAAGAGGCCAGGGGTCTCTAGCCCTAAAGATATCTTTGCCCTATCCCTCTGGCTGCACATGGATTGATATATCCCTGTCCATGGATTATCATCTGTGTCCCCCACGAAAGGGTTACTTGGGGGCCGCTGGGCAGTTAAACTTTCTGTTCGCTTTGTGAGGGGAGCAGGGGAGTGACTCTGGCAAGAAGCCTCCTGGCGAGACTCCCCTGCTTTCACCTCGCTAGAGGTTTTTGCTATCTCAGTTTCAGCCGTCCTTGAGCTTTGAGAAACTACTTTTGGCTTGTCGAAAACAGCCCAGGAATCTGTGGGGGCAGAAGGCTCTGGAGGGGAATAGGGACGTAAAGAGTCTTCTGTTCTCCCGCCCGCACAGCCAGTGGCAGAGAGAGCCTTCGGTATAGGAAGTGCAGGCTCGGGCAGGCCCCTCTTAGGCAGGCTAAGATTGCTAGAATAGCAGGTGTGAGAGAAAGCGGAAAAGTCTTTGCCTCATGGACCTCTGCTGATCTTTTCCTCTGAAATGCTTTCTCCCCTGTACTGGGGTCCCAAATAGGAGCTTCTAGCAACCAATGGTTAAATGCTATTAGGACATCCCAGAGCAGGGGTGGGCAAACTTTTTGACTCAAGGGCCACAATGGGTTCTTAAACTGGACTGGAGGGCCGGAACAAAAGCATGGATGGAGTGTTTGTGTGAACTAATTTAAATTCAAAGTAAACATCTACACTAATAAAAGAGAAAAATGGTAATTGGCGTACGACGATACCCTTTTCATTGGCTAATCAGGGCTATATGCAAATTAACTGCCAACTAAGATTGGCTGTTAACTGCCAACAAGATGGCGGTTAATTTGCATATGTAGGCACAATGCAGGGAGGCGAAAGGGAAAGCAGGAAGAAGCCCCCTGCCACTGACAGTGATCGGAAACCCAGGGGGGAGCTAAGAACTGGGGGGCAGGGCAAAGGCGGCCCTGGGGCAGCCTTTGCCCTGCCCCCCAGCCATGATCAGAGAATCAGGCGCCTTTTCCACCCTGGCCAGTGATAGCAGGAAGTAGGGGGGGAGCCAGCGATGGGAGCTGGGCATGGTCGAAGCTGGCAGTCCCAGGAGCTAGGGGCCCCTTGCCTGGGCCTAAAGCGGAGCCCACGATCGCAGGGCCGCTGCAGCTGTGGGTCCCCGCTGCCCGGGCCGAACGCCTCAGCCAGAGGCATCCTGCAGGGGCAGGGGCGGAGCCCGCATGATCGCGGCGCCCCCCGCTGCCACTGCAGGTCCCCGCTGCCCGGGCCAGACGCCTAGGCCAGAGGCATCAGGCCTGGGCTGGGGGCAGAACCAGTGATAGGGGGAAATGAGGGTCCCCTGCCCAGGCCTGATGCCTCTGTCAGAGGCGTCAGGCCTGGGCAAGGGGCCAATCCTGCGATTGGAGGGTGATGGGGGTCAACGCCTGAGGGTTCCCAGTATGTGAGAGGGGGCAGTCTGGGCTGAGGGACACTCCCCCCCGCCCCACACCCAGTGCACGAATTTCATGCACCGGGCCCCTAGTCATTACATAAAAGGGTACAGTCTTTTTTTTCAGTAAGTTTTATTCATTTCAAACTGGCCGGATCCGGCCCGTGGGCCGTAGTTTGCCCACGGCTGTACCAGAGCTTTTGTAGCTCCTTTTCTGTTACTTTTACTCACCTACTCTGTAACAACGCATGAAGCGCCCAAGCCTGAGGGGCTCGGGCTGAGGGGGGAAGGTTTCCCATTGTTACAGAGGGTCACTTACCCGACCTGGAGCTTGCCGTGCCGGGGTCCCTGTTTGGGTGCCAGATGGAACAGGGGGTCACCCAGGGGTGAGGACGACGGAGCCCAACGTGCTGGGGCGTCTGCATGCACAACTCCGGAGACCAGGTTCAGAGACACAGATCTAAGTTTGTTGAGGAAGTACAGCCATATGTAAAGGGGTAAGCAGCCAATGCAATAGGGACACGCTTGCTATGTTATCCAATGGGCGTGAGGGTCAGGGCTAAGAGTAGGTGGCTCCTGGAGATTTGTCAGGCGAGCGTTGCCACTTTCTGGTGTGCCAAGGAAGTCTGTTCACTGGAGTGTACTCACAGCGTTGCTTCAGCCGCAGCACTGAGATAGATCTCTTGAGCTCTGCCCACACTCACAAATGTCTTTTCATAGTTGGTTTGTTTTGATCAGAAAGCAAAAAAAGAATAAATATATTTTTATATCTATAATAATAACAATTCCCACACTCTTGTGTGTGTGTGTCTCTCTTTTTTCCCTTTTCAATCTTAACATTTATTTGTTGAAGAAACCAGATAATTTGTCCCACATAATTTTCCACCCTAGCCTTTTGCTGCTGGTATCCCCACAGTGACATTTAACATGTCTCTCTTCCCCAAAATTTCCTGTAAAGTGGTGATTAGAAGTTGAGGCATCATCAGATTCAGTTTCAATTTTTTTGGCAAGAATACTCATGAACTGCATATTGCATCCTTCAGAAAGCATGTAACTGTTTCTCTTTTCTTGATGTTAAGATAGATCAATAGTTTCAGGTATTGTCAGCCAGATAAAATCATTATAATCAGGGTAGTTGCAAGCCATGATTTATGCTGTAAGGATCACTCTGGCTCTATCATATGGCAAAAGGATTGTGGGTAGCAATGGCAATAAAACTATGTGACAAACTGAATGGCATGTGTTTTGACCAACTGCAGTGGACTGCAGACATGCTCACTGACTCATCACTCATTGTAGAAGTGGAAGCTTGGGAGGGAATTACAAGGCACTTGCAGTGATGCATGTGAGAGATGGGCACAACTGGGACCAGGGTGGAGGTAGTGGAGATGGAGGTAAAGGTGGGTTCAGGGGACTTTGGAAATATCTTGGGGTGCCCATTGTGTGGGCTGTCCACATGTGAGCTGTCGTTTCCACCTAGCAACCATGTAGTTATGATAATTCTGACTTGAACCCCATCCAACTTATTACTGGGTTCTCTTGTCAGGGCCCTAGAATAAAGCCTGGTTCTAGAAACAAAGATGTTAGCTCTCATCATCTCTTTGAGATACCAACTGAGTAGGAAAAGAGAAGAATTGGCATACTGTTGATGGAAAGGAAAATAATATGTTGGATTTCAATTCAAAGAAAAACATCTAATACAGCAAAACATTAATATGCCATGTGTTGTGTGAGGAGATTAGGAGAAAAGTTAATAAGTATATAGAAACTAATTTTCATGTTTACTTTTGTATTATTAAAGTGAATATCGTAAGTGTAAAATTCACTGGAGATATCTCTCAGGTCGCTGCTTCCTGCTTAGCTCATCTCCTAATGAGAAAACGGTGTGTGTCACCACAGTAACTTGCCTTTAACCGCAAGTGAAGAACTAAGCTTTATTTCCTAGACAAAAATGCAAAAGCCAATTTTATTCACTTTTTTTCTGTTCATGTGTAACATCTTGGGATGACCAATGACACTTTCCTACTGAGAAAGAAAACTTTTCATGGTTGCAGCAACCACAGGTTTGGCTCATTACTCACATTACTACATTAGTAACAGCTTTTGTTCTATACTCCGCACAAGGAAAAAAGTGCTGAATGCAAAACCACAACCTCAGCTGCCGGTGGAAATGATAGTTAATGGCACCTCGCTGCTACCTCAGAGGGCCAATTCTTGGTAGAAAGGCTTATCTTGAATTTGGTTTCCAAACTAATGGATAAGAGTGAGTTGTGGCAAAAAGTAAGTAATCTATTTGCTTATCACACTTTACATATAGACTGATTTTTTAATAAGAGAAAATGGTTATAACTTATATGAAAACATATAAATTATAGTGATTTTAGATAGATAGGTAGAGAGACAAAACTCAAAGAAGCCCTAGGTATGGAATCAATTTATGCTTTCCAGAAGTTATTTCAAAAGCTACTTTAAGTTATGGCGGGAAAGTTTGGGCCCCAAAATATCAATTCAGAAATCTAAAAGCCTACATTGGAAAGTTAAGGCCATCAAAATAGCCAAGACAAGTCCTAAGAAATAATAGAAGTTAGTTGAGAACCTTCAAGAAAATGTAAATTTATCAAATTATTTGTCAGATTTCACAAACAAAACATCATTAAAACAAAATATGTTTAAGGATAATATAGGTTTTCTATAACTATTTTATACTGCTAAAGTATAATTTCTAAAAATCTTAGGAAAATATTTACCCCCTCAAGCATCACTTAAAAGAAAGGTTTTCAAAGAACATTCCTGAGAGTGTTGTAATGGAAAATCCTAAAATGTATCACTTTAAATTTGTCATATAACATGACACTGTATTTCAGAGCTTATAGCTGGTGACTATAATACCAAATGTACAAGAAAAATCAATTACTACTATTGTAATGAGGATTTATTAATGCCATCATTGAAGTAGCTCCCAATAATAATGCTGCCAACAGAAATTTTAGATAGATTATAATAAACAAGTTTTGACTATTTTCCATCAGTGAATTTTCTAAACAGTAAATCAATTCTCTTTTAAGCAGCTCATCATTTTCTTTTGGGGTAATTATTATTATTACTAGTGGCCCAGTGCATGAAATTTGTGCACATTAAAAGGAAATTAAATACAGGAAATATCTTAATATTGCTATTTGCCCTTTCTCTATAATAGAAGTGTCAGAGATGAAAGAAAATTAGTAAAATATATATGAAAATAATATATAAATGTTTCGCCCAAGGGGACACAGTGTCAAGTCCCACCAGCACTGTGAGACCCAGAGTCAAGTCCTGGGTGCTGGTATCCGGCTCCCTCTCCCTGTCAGAGCCTGGGCTGGTGCCCATGGGGATGCAGCATCAAGCCCCCACCAGCACCATGCAGGACTCCCCAAGTCCCAGAGTCCCACCCCCTGGGGCCCCGCTCACCTGCTCATGCAGCCCTGCTCACCCATGCATGCCTGCTGCACACACAGCCTCCTGGTGATCGGTCGTTATGGCATGAGGGCATCACAACCACAGGATTTTTATAATATAGGATTATTTTTTAATCCTCACCCAAGGGTATTTTTTCCCCATTAATTTTTAGAGAGAGTGGAAGGGAGGAGGAGAGAAAGAGAGAAAGAAACATCAATGTGAAAGAGACACATTGATTGGTTGCCTCCCTCACAAGCCCTGACCAGGGCTGCAGATTGAGCCCTCAACCGAGGTAGGTGCCCTTGACCAGAATCAAACCCAGGACCCTTAAGTCTATGGGCCAATGCTCTATCCACTGAGCTAAACTGGCTAGGGCATGGGTAATTATTTTTGAGGAGAGCTTGCCAAGATATATTACATAGAACCCTACTTACAGTGGGTTCATGCTGCTTTGCTGAACTCCAGTTTCCTCCTCACTGAAATAAAGAAATTCAATTTAGAAACTCCTAGGCTCCCTCATAGTGCTAATATCTCCTACTGGCTCCGGGAACACTGGCTTGCTCACATGTGTCATATTCACTCCTTCCTTCCTGTGTGTCTGTCCTTATGTGTTTCTCTTTCTTGAAGACCTTTTTCTGTGGCTCCATCTATAGATATTAACACAGATATGACACCCTCTTCCCCAGATGGTCCAGAAAGGGCCTGGAACTCTTGTCCCTCTAGGAAATAAGACCATCACTTCCTCAACTTCTGCAGAACCATTAACAGAAGTGAAGAGGGGACCCATATCTCCATGTTCTTTGTAGGATTCCCATCATTCAGAGCCTTCCCAACACCCTGGACTTTGAGATCTCCAGGAATAATCCCATGGTGCACTTTAATCCTGTTTAAGGCAGATGCCACAAGCAGCCTAGATTCCCAGGTCACCTCTCATGCTCAGGCTTTCATCTCCAGTGCCAGCTGAAAAATAAGACAAAAGAGAGAACAAATAGAAGAGCAAAATATTATTTTGCTGATTGAGCCGCTATTAGTGAATGTGGTTCAAATCTACGGCAAGTAGGAATCCTAAAACTGAATCTCAGAATTAGAGACCTCCTAGTGGACCTGTGGCAAAATCTCTCTAGAATGAAAACAAGTGACGGAAGGATATGATGACCACCAGAGTACTGGCAGGTGACATAGTCTCCATGGCTCTGCATCTCCTTTTCTCTGGCCTCATCTCCAACGTTTGAACCCTTTCCATTGTGTTATCTGAGCTCACTGTCAGTTGCAAACAAAATCCATTTCATCTGTAACACTTTTCCTGAATATCACCTTGTTGCTATAACTGACCTAACTCTTCCCTGGGGCCCTGGGTTCCTTGTAGCTCTCTCTAGATGTGGCTGTTTTCTCTCCCTCCCTCTTATACCCCTGGGTTTGGAGGTAGAGTGGGTTGAAATGACCCTTTTGCATTTCATTACAAATATCCACACCATGTTCCCTCTCTTCTTACTAAAATTCAATAGCTTTTTCTGGCTTAAATATATCATCAGACTATGTCACCTGCCAGTGTTCTGGTGGTCATCATATCCTTCAGTCACTTGTTTTCATTCTAGAGAGATTTTACCACAGGTTCACTGGGAAGTCTCTAATTCTGAGGTTCAGTCTTAGGATTCCCACTTGCCCATGAATTTGAGCCACACTCACTAATATCAGCAAAAAATATTTTGCTCTTCCACTTGTTCTATCTTTTGTCTTATTTTTCAACTGGCACAGAACCAGGAAGAAAGGAAGGATGCTATTTATTGGGTGTTGCATTGAACTGTAAATTCTACTCACCTTATAGCAAGAAATTCAGCATTTCTTTCTTACAGGTTCTTCATACTTCCCCTTACCAAATCCTTGGGGGCTTATAAATCCAAAAAGGTAGTTGTGCAATGAAGTGGCCCTCAATGGTCATTTCCTCTGCTGCCACTTGGTGTCATTGTTGGAAACCTTTGCAAAATTTGCACCCAAACGCTCCAAGGCAGGTGATTTCAGTCTCCCTGTCAAAGGTCGCCTCCAAATCTTGACGCTTTTAATGCTCAGTTCTTTCAGTCTCTGAATCAGGCCACCTCTCAGGTGCCTCCTGGACCCAGGAGCACTTCCTCAGAACTGGCTCCAGCATGTGACCCTCTTACACTCAATGACCCTCCTCTATCCCAAGATCCATTCCAGGCTATGGCAGCTTTTCCCTCTAAAGTTATCAAAATACAAAGGGCCTGCTATTATCTTTATTCTTTTATTTCTGTGTAATGGTGATATTTGCCCTATGTTGACTCTTTGTGACAATTTGAACATCTTCAAATTCAAAATAAAAATAATATCTACTTCATAGAATAGTCAGAGGATTAAATGAATTAAGACATGCAACTGGTATATAGTTTGACTGGTAAATAATTTGACAATGTTCATCATTATAATTTACTAGAGGCTCAGTGCACAATATTGCATGCCCCCCCCCCAACCACCTCCCCACTGCGCTAGCAGCCCTGCCCTGCCCCCTGCCCCCACCACGTTCGCAGCTGTGCTTCCAGCCACGCTCACCTTGCTGCACCCACCCGCCCACCTCCCCACCCACCCACCAGCCGCCAGCCTTGCTGCGATCAGAGCCTGTGGGCTGCAGGGGAGGGCCTGAGTGGTGCTCCATGCACCTCATGTTGACTGGTCATTTGGTTGTTTTGGTTGTGATGCCTCTTGGCCTTTTATTATTATGACTGTTAGAGGTTCCTAGGCTCAAACAAGAGCCTAGGAGATGTTTCACTACTTTATAAAATGTGGGTTTAATAGTGTTCCTCCAAAGTGTACAACCACCTAGAACCTGTAAATGTAATCCTTATTTGAAAATATGGTCATTGCAGATAAGATCAAGTTAAGATGAGGTCATACTGGATTAGAGTAGGTCTTAATCCAATGATTGGTGTCCTCATCAGAATAGCGACATTTCAACACAGACACACATAGAGGAAAGTCAGTCGTGGAAAGATGGAGGCAGAAAGATTGGAGTTATGTTTCGAAAGCCAAGGAACACCAAGGATTGCTGGCAACCACCAAACTCTAGAAGAGGCAAGAAAGAGTCTTCTGAGAAAGCACGGTTCTGCTGACACTTGATTTTGGGCATCTAGCTTTCAGAACTGGGAGGGAATAAATTTTTGTTGCATTAAGCTACCTAGTTTGTGGTGATTTGTTATGGCTTCCAAAGGAAAATAATACACTGGTAAACTAAAAGGAGTAAGAATGAATATATTTACCAATTAAACCCTTCCTTATCTATCTATCTATCATCTATCTATCTATCTATCTATCTATCTATCTATCTATCTATCATCTATATTTCAGAGAGGAAGGGAGAGGGAGAGAGAGATAGAAACATCAATGATGAGAGAGAATCATTGATCAGCTGCTTCTGCATGTCCTTCACTGGGGATTGAGCCCGCAATCTGGGCATGTGCCCTTGACCAGAATTGAACCCAGGACCCTTGAGTCTGGAAGCCGACACTCTATCCATTGAGCCAAACAAGCTAGAGCCCTTCCTTATCTTGAAGAGTCTCCTAGCTCAGTGGAGAAAGCACACATATATACAAAATTAAAAAAAGGGTGAGGCAAAAGTAGATTTAAAGTTGTGTGTGAAGCATAAGAGTTTATTCTTACATTATTATTTATTAATTATTATATTATTTTTCATTGGAACAACTGTAAAGCTACTTTTGCCATGCCCTATATACTATGATAAATGAGATGATGAAATTATGCACAATATAGTAAGAGAGCACAGTCGAAGAGAATTTTATTCAACTTGTGTGCATAAATAAAAGCTTCCTAGAAATGGTGACACTCAAGCTGAGTCTTTTTTTTAATTAAATTTTTATTGTTACCTAGGAATAAACTTAACTAAAGAGGTAAAAGACCTCTACTCAGAAAACTATAGGACGTTGAAAAAAGACATAGAGGAAGACATAAACAGATGGAAGAACATACCGTGTTCATGGATTGGTAGAATCAACATCATTAAAATGTCCATACTACCCAAAGCAATCTATAAATTCAACGCACTTCCCATTAAAATACCAACGGCATACTTCACAGATCTAGAACGAACTCTCCAAAAATTCATCTGGAATAAAAAAAGACCCCGAATAGCTGCAGCAATCCTGAAAAAGAACAAAATAGGTGGGATCTCAATACCAGATATCAAGATGTATTACAAAGCCACTGTTCTCAAAACTGCCTGGTACTGGCACAAGAATAGGCATATAGATCAATGGAATAGAATAGAGACCCCAGAAATTGGCCCGAACCAATATGCTCAATTAATATTTGACAAAGGAGGCAAGAATATACAATGGAGCCAAGATAGTCTCTTCAATAAATGGTGTTGGGAAAATTGGACAGATATATGCAAGAAAATGAAACTAGACCACCAACTTACACCATACACAAAAATAAACTCAAAATGGATAAAGGACTTAAATGTACGACAGGAAACCATAAAAATTCTAGAAGAATCCAAAGGCAACAAAATCTCAGACATATGCCGAAGCAATTTCTTCACCGATACAGCTCCTAGGGCATTGGAAACTAAAGAGAAAATAAACAAATGGGACTACATCAAAATAAAAAGTTTCTGCACAGCAAAAGAAACCATCAACAACACAACAAGAAAGCCCACTACATGGGAGAACATATTTGCCAATGCTATCACTGATAAGGGTTTAACCTCCAAAATTTATAGGGAACTCATACAACTTAACAAAAGGAAGATAAACAATCCAATCAAAAAATGGGCAAAGGACCTAAATAAACACCTTTTAAAAGAGGACAATCAGAAAGCCAAGAGACATATGAAAACATGCTCAAAGTCACTAATCATTTGAAAGATGCAAATCAAAACAACATTGAGGTACCATCTCACACCTGTCAGACTGGCTATCATCAACAAATCAACAAACGACAAGTGCTGGAGAGGATGTGGAGAAAAAGGAACACTTGTGCACTGCTGGTGGGAATGCAGACTGGTGCAGCCACTATGGAAGACAGTATGGAGTTTCCTCAAAAAACTGAAAATGGAACTCCCATTTGACCCTGTGATCCCACTTCTAGGAATATATCCCAAGAAACCAGGAACACCAATCAGAAAGGATATATGCACCCCTATGTTCATAGCAGCACAATTCACCATAGCTAAGATCTGGAAACAGCCTAAGTGCCCATCAGTAGATGAATGGATTAGAAAACTGTGGTACATCTACAGGATCGAATACTATGCTGCTCTAAAAAGGAAGGAACTCTTACCATTTGCAACGGCATGGATGAACTGGAGAGCATTATGCTAAGTGAAATAAGCCAGTCAATGAAGAAAAAATACCACATGATCTCACTCATTCATGGATAATAGAGACCATTATAAACTTTTGAACAATAATAGATACAGAGGCAGAGCTGCCTCAAACAGATTGTCAAACTGCAGCAGGAAGGCCGGGGAGGGTTGGGGGGCAGGAGGTAGGGGGGTAAGAGATCAACCAAAGGACTTGTATGCATGCATATAAGCATAACCAATGGACATAAGACACTGGGGGATAAGGGAGGCTAGGGGACTGTCTAGGGCAGGGGGAAAAAATGGACACATATGTAATACCCTTTGTACTACTTTAAGCAATAAAAAAAATTTTATTGTTAAGATTATTACATTAGTTACTCTTTTTTCCCACCATAACTCCCCTCCGCCCAGTTCCCACCCCACCCTCCGCCCTCACTCCCCACCCACTGTCCTCATCCATAGGTGCACGATTATTGTGCAATCTCTTCCCGCATCCCCCTCACCCCTTTCCCCCTCCAAGAATAGTCAGTCCATTCCCTTTCTATGTCCCTGATTCTATTACAATCACCAGTTCATACTGTTCATCAGATTATTTATTCACTTGATTTTTAGATTCACTTGTTGATAGATGTGTATTTGTTGTTCATAATTTGTATCTTTACCTTCTTCTTCCTCTTCTTAAAGGATACCTTTCAGCATTTCATATAATACTGGTTTGGTGGTGATGAACTCCTTTAGCTTTTTCTTATCTGTGAAGCTCTTTATCTTGTCTTCACTTCTGAATGATAGCTTTGCTGGATAAAGTAGTCTTGGTTGTAGGTTCTTGGTTTTCATCACTTTGAATATTTCTTGCCACTCCCTTCTGGCCTGCAAAGTTTCTGTTGAGAAATCAGCTGACAGTCGTATGGGTACTCCCTTGTAGGTAACTGACTGTCTTTCTCTTGCTGCTTTTAAGATTCTCTCTTTGTCTTTTGCTCTTGGCATTTTAATTATGATGTGTCTTGGTGTGGTCCTCTTTGGATTCCTTTTGTTTGGGGTTCTCTGCACTTCCTGGACTTGGGAGTCTATTTCTTTGACCAGGTAGGGGAAGTTTTCTGTCATTATTTCTTCAAATAGATTTTCAATATCTTTCTCTCTCTCTTCTTCTGGTACCCCTATAATTTGGATGTTGGTACACTTGAAGCTGTCCCAGAGGTTCCTTACACTATCTTCGTATTTTTGGATTCTTTCTTCATTTAGCTTTTCCGTTTGGGTGTTTTTTGCTTCTTCGTATTTCAAATCGTTTACTTGATTCTTGGAATCCTCTGGTCTGCTGTTGGGAGTCTATATAATATTCTTTATTTCAGTCAGTGTATGCTTAATTTCTAGTTGGTTCTTTATCACAACATCGAGGGTTTCACCAGTCTTCTTGAGGATCTCACTACATTTATCGGCGGTCTCACCAGTCTTCTTGAAGATCTCACTACATTTATCGGCAGTCTCACCAGTCTTTTCAAGGGCCTTATTAAATTCATCAGCGGCTTCTAGACAGTTCTTTAAAGACCTTAAAAGTGTGGTTTTCAACTCTATATCCAGCAGTTTGCTTTCCTCCAATTCTGTCGTTTGTGTCCTGTTTCTTTGTCTCTGCATTTTTTATGCTTCCCTGTGTTGATAGAGTGCCTTTCTGTGCTAAATGTCCCAATTACCTGAGGTAGACACTCTTGGTGCACCCCCTTGTGGGCTTTGTGCACAGTCTTGTTGTAGTTAAGCCTTGATTGTTGTAGGTATCACTGTGAGGAATTGACCTCCAGGACAATTGGCTGTGAGAATCAGCTGTGTCTGCAGTGGGAGAACTTCTGTGCTGGAGACACCCCTCTGGGGCTGGACTTGCTTCGATGGGGCTTTGGTGCTCACTCAGTCTGCCCCCTGGGTGTGTCTTTTATGGTTCCATGGAGCTGCAAACTGGATGGTCCCACTCTGACCTCTGGGCTTCCTGGCTCCTGGCTCTCTAGGGAGGCGCTAATCTAGCCTTTGCCTGAGGCTATCCAGCAAAAGTCTCCCTGCAGGGCTTGGGTGGGGTGGGTCCCACGGGATCAACAGGGCAGGGTTAGCAATTATGGCTGCTCTCAGTCTTGCCCTCAGAGGCTCTGCTTCTCAGTGTCCCAGTAATTGCTGCAAGCCCCATGGAGAGAAAGCTGCCCTAGGGTTCTGAGCGATGCCAGACAGTCCTGCTTCTCCTGTATGAGTCTGGGTCCCTAGAGACTCGCCCGGAAATGGAGCTCAGAGCCTGAGACTCCGTCCCAATTGAAAATGACAACCACGCCCTCAGCCGCCAGCCTACTCAGCATGCACTCCGCACCTTAGTATTTTACTTCCGCACTGCACCTCCTCTGAGTCTCGGTATGCTTTTCTCTTTCCTTCTAGTTGTAGAACTTCCACTCAGCCAGCCTTCCTGTGGTTCTGGATGATGTCCGTTCCGTCTTTTAGTTGTATTTTTGAAGTGGTTGTTCGAGGCAGCAAACTCCGGTGTTTACCTATGCTGCCATCTTGGTTTTCCCCCTCAAGCTGAGTCTTAAAATGTTGGAGTTATCAGGTGACAGAAGTTCAGAATTAACTGGGAACTGAAATCAATTAGGTGATGCTGGAGCTTAAAATGTGAGTCAGAGAAAACTGAGCTGAGGATAGACAGGTGGGCAGAAGTCCTGTATGGTCTCCTGTGCCACATGAAAGAGCCTGTAGTGAGGAGTAGTTCTTACTTGAGGAAAGGCATGCCATAATCATTTTTACTGTTGGGAAAAGAATCTCTGTTTGAACAGTGGAGGTGAGAGGACTACCAGCAGAAACCAGAAGTTGGTTAGACAGTTGTTGGGGTTTAGGAAAGACAACAGGCTGTTTCCAAAGGATGGGCAGGATGCTAAAAATATTAGATTAAGAGATAAAATTGGCAGACTTAGAGACTGCTTACATATAGGAGGCTTCTATGTAGAGGTGATGCCAACATCTCGGAAAGAGAACAGAAGAGGAGGAGGCTCAGGGTGGATAGACTATAGATGAAGTGACTGTCAGACAACTGCAGTAAATCCATTTGGGCATATATTCCCTGCTCACAACTGTCTGCTTTGAGATCCACCCTGTACCTGGCAGCCATGTTTGTTGGTTTTCTCAGGTGTAGCAATCAGGGTTTGGACTGAAGGATAGAAGCTGCTTTAGGTATTTCATGTTCACATGGTTCCAGTGAAGGGGATTAGACTTTGATTCAATCATTGTTGGAGCTGTGGTCAGGCCAGCTGCCCCAGACTATGTGAGCCTACAGCATGGAGCTGTGTGGTTTTTAAGACTGACCCTGAAGCAGCTGTATCTCAAGAATGTCTGGGAAGTGTCTATGGAACATGTCAGTCTGCAGTACTGATATGGGAGATTCTCAGGAAGCTGCCCAGAGCTGCTTTGGATCTCCTACTTGTCCGTGTGCCCACTTCTAAAGCATACTGGCCTCTTGTCTCTTCTACCTTCTAAATTTTGTGCACGTGCCTTAATTGGCCCACTCTAACCAGGAAATATACAGAGAAGAGGATTCTGGAAAATGTAGTTTCTGGCTTCATTGCGTCACAGGGAGAGTGAGCTCAGAATGGATGTAGTTTTTGCATTCAAAGGCTGACAGTTGGATCAGTTAGTTCAGTTGAAAATTCTGATTTATGATTCAGAGATAGTTGAGTTTCTGCCTCTGGCTGAAACCACTGGACAAATAAAAACTCGAGAGCTGTACGGTGGCCATCCTTTCATCCTTTGTCCTGTAAGGGGAGAAGCAAATATGCAGGAAGGGAAGGAATAAAGCAAAGATGCACATAGAAAGGTGGGGTTGAGAAATCATGTAGCCTACATTCAGACAGAGGGAGGGAGGAAGAGAGAGAGAGAGAGAGAGAGAGAGAGAGAGAGAGAGAGAGAGGTCTTGAACCATGGCTGAACTTTTATATTTTGCTTCTAAACTAAGGAGTCTAGAGAGAGAGAGAGAGAGAGAGAGAGAGAGAGAGAGAGCATCCAGTGGGGGGTGTCTATGCAGCAGTGGGATGGGTGGGTCAGAGACTCTGGAAAGGTCTCTGCTGGAAGTGGAGATTGAGAGGCCATTGATATGTAGAAGTAGCAAAACTGAGAATGGGGGAGTTCAGACAACAGTTACTTTATTCAAAGGTTAATGATAATGTGGATATTAAAAGACTTATAAGTGGGTATTTCGGAGAAACCAAGATGGCGGCATAGGTAAACACTGGAGTTTACTGCCTTGAACAACCACTTCAAAAATACAACTAAAAGATGGAACGGACATCATCCAGAACCACAGGAAGGCTGGCTGAGTGGAAATTCCACAACTAGAAGGAAAGAGAAAAGCATACCGAGACTCAGAGGAGGCGCAGTGCGAAGTAAAATACTAAGGTACAGAGGCACACGGAGCAGGCTGGCGGCTGAGGGCGTGGATGTCATTTTCAATCGAGAGGGAGTCTCAGGCTCTGAGCTCCAGTTCTGCGCGAGTCTCTAGGGACCCAGACTCATAAGGGAGAAGCGGGACTGCCTGGCATTGGACAGAACTCGAGGGCAGCTTTCTCTTGGAGGGGCTTGCAGCAATTGCTGAGACACTGAGAAGCTGGGCCTCTGAGAGCAGCCACAACTGCTAGCCCCGGCCTGTGGGACCTGCCCTGCCCAAGCCCTGCAGGAAGGCTTGTGCTGGATAGCCTCAGGCAGAGGCTAGATTAGCACCTCCCTAGAGATCCAGGAGCCAGTGTACCCAGAGGTCAGAGTGGGATCATCCAGTTTGCAGCTCTGTGGAACCATAAAGGACACACTCAGGGGGCAGACTCAGTGAGCACCAAAGCCCCATCGAAGCAAGTCTTGCCCCGGAGGGGTGTCTCCAGCACAGAAGTTCTCCCACTGCAGTCCCAGCTGATTCTCACAGCCAATTGTCCTGGAGGTCAATTCCTCACAGTGATACCTACAACAATCAATGCTTAACTACAACAAGACTGTGCACAAAGCCCACAAGGGGGTGCACCAAGAGTGTCTACCTCAGGTAATTGGGGAGGCTGAACCACTGGGCCCTAGAGGACACTTAGCACAGAAAACCACTGTATCAACACAGGGAAGCATAAAAAATGCAGAGACAAAGAAACAGGACACAAATGACAGAAATGGAGGAAAGCAAAGTACTGGATATAGAATTCAAAACCACACTTTTAAGGTTTTTCAAGAATTTTCTAGAAACTGCTGATAAACTTAATGAGACCTACAAGAAATCTAATGAGACCCTCCAGGTTGTGATAAAGGACCGACTAGAAATTAAGCATACACTGACTGAAATAAAGAATATTATACAGAATCCCAATAGCAGACCAGAGGATTGCAAGAATCAAGTAAACGATTTGAAATACGAAGAAGCAAAAAACACCCAAACGGAAAAGCTAAATGAAGAAAGAATCCAAAAATACGAAGATAGTGTAAGGAACCTCTGGGACAGCTTCAAGCGTACCAACATCTGAATTATAGGGGTGCCAGAAGAAGAGAGAGAGAAAGATATTGAAAATCTATTTGAAGAAATAATGACAGAAAACTTCCCCCACCTGGTGAAAGAAATAGACTTCCAAGTCCAGGAAATGCAGAGAACCCCAAACAAAAGGAATCCAAAGAGGACCACACCAAGACACATCATAATTAAAATGCCAAGAGCAAAAGACAAAGAGAGAATCTTAAAAGCAGCAAGAGAAAGAAAGTCAGTTACCTACAAGGGAGTACCCATACGACTGTCAGCTGATTTCTCAACAGAAACTTTGCAGGCCAGAAGGGAGTGGCAAGAAATATTCAAAGTGATGAATACCAAGAACCTACAACCAAGACTACTTTATCCAGCAAAGCTATCATTCAGAAGTGAAGACAAGATAAAGAGCTTCACAGATAAGAAAAAGCTAAAGGAGTTCATCACCACCAAACCAGTATTATATGAAATGCTGAAAGGTATCCTTTAAAGAAGAGGAAGAAGAAGTAAAAGGTAAAGATACAAATTATGAACAACAAATACACATCTTTCAACAAGTGAATCTGAAAATCAAGTGAATAATCTGATGAACCTAATGAACTGGTGATTATAATAGAATCAGGGGCATAGAAAGGGAGTGGACTGACTATTCTTGGGGGGAAAGGGGTGAGGGGGATGAGGGAAGAGACTGGACAAAAATGGTGCACCTATGGATGAGGACAGTGGGTGGGGAGTGAAGGAGGAGGGTGGGGTGGGAACTGGGTGGAGGGGAGTTATGGGGGAAAAAAGAGGAACAACTGTAATAATCTGAACAATAAAGATTTAATTAATCAAAAAAAAAAGACTTATAAATGGGTATTTAAAACACTTTAGTGCTAGTACATTAAAAAAAGAAAATCAGAGTTTTACCAACTAATGAACACAATTTTATAGTAAATCAACTTGGAAGGATGAATAATACAGACAAGTATATAAATAATTCTGTCGTGCTTGATAAATGTTATAGCAAAGTATGTTTACCTTCAAAGGTGCTTTTCAAGCCTTGGTTTTTGTCATGCTATTTAATAGCAAATAAAAAATTCAAATTTAATTTTTTTTTCCAGTACAACTAGTAATAATTTTGAGTTTAGTGTATTTAGTTTAGTTTTGGTGTGGTTTTTTTTTATACAAAAATGTATACACACTTTAACAGCTGATAGCGCAATTTTTTAAAGGAAATGTATTTTAATAAACACTGCCTTTATAATTATTCAAAGTGTGTGTATACATTTTTTGGGACACCCTATTGTACTAGGTTATAAAACTAAAAAAATTTTAAATTAAATTTTAGCATATACAGCTAAAGGATAATAATACTATCATAAAGTAATATTTTTATAATTTTTTATTTTAAGAAGATACATTCCTATGTCCAAAACCCAGAAATTTTGAAGCTGTAATAACATATTTCATTTATACCCTAATACTGTATTGAAATATGACCCTGCATTAACGGGATATCCATGTCTATGTCTTAATAACCACCTTTTGTGAGGTAATTTGTAAATTCAGCCTGTGTGAAGGGCTCCTGTTATTTGTCTGCCATGCTTCTTTCCTTTTGTATAACCTGGCTTTACTGTCTACCACCTTTGTATATGACTCCACAGTTGATTGCTTCTGAGGTGGGCACTGGATTCAGGTTTGTCCCTCACTGGATTTTCCTGTGTGACTGCAGTAGCCTCTTAACTGTTCTTTCAGTTTTCACTCTGGCCTCACTGGAGCCTAATTTTTCTTTCCAGCCACAATGATCCTATTTAAACAGGTCAGATCATTTCACTCTCTTGCTCAAAACCCAACAGAGACCACCCCATTGCCCCTAGAATAAAATCCAAATTCTTTCCATGGCTGCATGATCTGGCCCCTGGCTGTCTCTTTACGCCCTGCTCCTTGGGGCCAGTCTCAATAGCTTCTTGCTGTAACTCAACTCTGGCTGCGCGCTCCCATCTTGGATCTTTCTAGTTTCCTATTCTCTCTGCCCGGAGCATTCTCCTCCCGGTCATGTCCATGTCTCCCTCCCTTCAATCAGGTCTCTGCTCAAATGTCCTTTCTTCAGAAAAGCCTTCTCTGACCCCCTACTTAAAACAGTGCTATCCCGCACTCACTGCAGTGTTATGCAAAGTAGCCAAGATGTTGAAACCATTTAAATGTCCATTAATGGATGATGGATAAGGAAAATGTAGTATGAAGATATGTGATATATTTCTCTTCACTAATGTCTATATCAATATAATGAAATATTATTCAGCTTTAAAAAAAGGAAATCTGGCCATTTGTGACAGCATGGATGAACCCAGAGAACATTAAATAAGAAATGTGTGGTATGCAGTATATACCTGTCTACACGTACATATCTCTCTCTCTCTCTCTCTCTCTATCTATCTATCTCTATCTCTATCTCTATCTCTATCTCTATCTCTATCTCTATCTCTATCTCTATCTCTATCTCTATAATGGAATATTATTCAGCTTAAGAAAGAAAATCTAGACAAGCCTGTGTGGTTAAGTGGTTGAGCGTCGACCCATGAATCAAGAGGTCCCTGGTTCGATTCCCTGTTAGGGCACATGCCCAGGTTGCTGGCTTGATCCCCAGTAGGGGGTGTGCAGGAGGCAACAGATCGATGTGTCTCTCTCATCGATGTTTCTATCTCTCTATCCTTCTCCCTTCTTCTCTCTCTAAAAATCAATAAAAACACATTAAAAAAGGAAATCTTGTCATTTGTGACAACATGAATGAACCTAGAGGACATTATCTTCAGTGAAATAAGCCACACACAGAAAGACAAATATTGTATGATCTCACTTATATGTGAAATTAAAAAAAAGAAGCCGAACCTCATAGCAACCGAGATTAGAATGGTGGTTAACTGAAGGTGGGGTGTGGAGGAAAAGGGGGGAGATCAAAGAAAAGAAAAGGAAAGTAGAATGGTGGTTGCTAGGGGCTAGAAGGAGGGGTCATGGGGAGTTATTGTTATTAGATACAGAGTTTCACTTTTGCAAGATAAAAGAGCTCTGAAGATGGATGGTGATGATGATTACATAACAATATGAATGTACCTAATACTACTGAACTGTACACTTAAAACAGTTAAGGTAAGTTTTGTGGTATGTGTATGTTACCACAATAAAATAATATTATCCCCTTCTTCTACTTTACTTTTTTAAACAATTACCCCTATTTGGCACTATATTACGTAACCATGTGTTCATTTATGTGTTTTCAATCCCCTCCAGCAAAATATAAGATTCATAGGGGCAGGGGTTTTGTCTCTCTCTCTTTTTAATTCCTAGTGTCTAGAATAATGTCTAGCATAGGAACAAGTTATTTGATGAATTAGTATAATATTTCAAACTGGAATTGAAAAAGAAAGTTACGTATCTTTGGGGGACACAAACCTGTGAAAAGAGAAGCTTTGGAAGAATGTCTTGACAGACAATTTTCTCTTTAGTAGGCGAGATTGAAGTGGTCTCACCAAGAGAAGCAGAGATGAGGGCCAGGGACAAATCCTGTCACCAACCAGAGTCCTTGGTTCCAACTGTCCCGGAGGCTCTCCCTCTGTTACCGATAATATCTCAGGTTCCTTCCATTAAACACTCCTCTTTGGGTGAAAGTGGAGCTGGGGTTTCCATCACTTGTTATCCAGAAAGTCCTGACAGGTGCAAGTTACCAGTGGACTGTCACTGTTACCAAGAAATAAAAGGTGTAATGAAAATGGGAAAATTTATTGAGGAATGGTTAAGGGAATGTTAACAAAATTCACCATAGCAGATACTGCCAGTGCCTTGCTCCTATCTTCTCAGCAACCTCCCTTCCTGTCCTTACCCACTGCATTGAAGTGTAGCAACTTACTATTCCTGGTTTGAGGGCTTCTCTCTTCGGGGAAGGTTGGAAGGATTAAGAGGTCAATGTCCTTGGGCACAGCCCTCACTGAGGAAGAGATTTTGAGGACAAATACCCTGGCTTCCTTGCCCCTTGGGTAGGACCTCTCTGAGGTGTGTTCTATGCCATTGCCCAGGGGTCTTCTGTGGGTTGAGTCCCAGTTGCCCACAGTGGCTCCTGTTCATTGACCTCCTTTTGAAGTATGGTAGCAACCATCTCAGGTGGAAATTATAGTTTAACTTTAACCCTGCTGTTTGGCTTATGTACCTGTTTGCTTTGTTTAACAATGGACAGGCTATTTTGATTTTCTGAATTGTATACATCATCCCATTCGATTGAATGACTATCCCATTGATTGTTATCTTACTGGTTTTAGAAAGCACATTCTTCTGTACCTGGGAAACAGGACAGCACAATTATCCTAAACTGTTTTAGTGGCCACAGATAATGAGTTCCAGTTGACTCAGTGGTCCCAAGAACAGGACAGCGCAATTACTCTAAATTACCTCGATGGCTCTAGATAATGAGTTCCTGGCAACCCAGTGGTCTCAAGACCTGAGGGCTTTAGATAGGTGTTTCTGTCAATTCAGTGACCCCGAGAACCAAAACTATAATTAACATGCGTAATTCTGCTTCTGTAAACTGCTTTTTTGCAAACCAGGTTCCTCATTCCAAACCTTGAGATGTAATCAATACCTTTGTGATCTTTGCCTATATAAGTCTGGTTTTGCCACCATCTCACCACTATGAGATTTGGGGAATGGCCCCTTATAGTCCTGGATTGCAATAAATGTGACTCTTTAATTTGACTTATTGAGGCGTCCTTCTGTGATTTGCGGGGTACATTACAACACTTTATGGACTTCCTTGCTTCCCTGTCACCTCCCTGCTCCCTGCCTCTACTTCTGGCATCACCTCCCAAATGACCCTCGGCTCAAGCTTTGCTTTGATTATAACCTAACCTAAAACAGTGTCTACATATAAAAAATTCCATTGAACATGAACAAATAAAAAATGTATAAATACAACTTATTGTAAATCACTTTACAAATGAAAAAAGCATGAAACAAAAATAAAAATAGTGACCACATAGTGCTCATTATATGCCAAGCACTGTTCTAAGAGCTTCACAGGTACCTTCTGATTCTCACAAAAGCCCATGAGGTAGATGCCATTATTATCAGCTGAACTCAGAGAGTTTAAGAAACATCCCCAAGTTCACACAGGCTTTAAACTTCGTCTGGTTTCTATGTCTATGCTGTTAACCATGATACTATATTGAAGAATAATAAAAATAACAATTTTTATTAATGCCATGCTATCATGCAATTAAATTACTTATATATAATATGCATATATTATATATAAATAATATAGCAAACTAATGACATTTGAGATCACTATAATCTCAAGGAAGAGAAAGTCACTGTACAAACAGAAGCAGTTATGGCATGAACATTTGCTTTAAATCCCACATTAGTCAGTCAGTTGTTTGTGAAAGTGGTTTGTCATTAGCATTTAATAGTGAATGACCACTCGCTGCAGCCTCTGTGGTTGACAGTCATACAGCTCTTAGGAGAACAGTGGTAGGCCTGGTGTGTAGCTAAGTGGTTGACAGTCATACAGCTCTTAGGAGAACAGTGGTAGGCCTGGTGTGTAGCTAAAATCAGCATGTGTGATGAGATACTGACGTTACCTCTAAGTATTTGGCACTGAATTGCAGCTAAAAAATTGAGGTAATTGAAGTCTCTTTGTGCTTGCAGCCCTGGCCAAGCAGCTTTGCTGGCTTCATCCTCCAGGCTAGTGGTCAGGAATTAGTGAACACTCATGCCAAGTACTGAGCTGGGCACTTTGAGCTAGATACCGCGTCTGTCCTCTAGGACCTTAAAATCTTGTGGGTGACATGGGCATATGAGGGTAACTTGTTTGTTTTATTTCATTTATGAGAAAAACTTCAGGTGAGGTTATTCAGAGCTTTCTACTTCATGTGGATCTACACCCTTTTGCACAGTTTTTACTTCTTGGCTTCAGATGTTGCAGCTGTGGCAGCGTGTGGCCTCCTCAGAAGAGGGAAGATGCAAAACAAACTGTTGAACCCTCGGAGCTCTGCAGGGGGTGTCTTATAGTCTTCAAATAAGAGGAAGCCAAATGGTCTCCTGACTGTGACAGAACAATACCCTCCACAGTCACTGAAAGCCTTCAACGTCTTGCAAAGGCGGAAGCCTCTGAGTGCTTCAAGGCGCTGTGCCTAAGGGAGGAAGTATGACATCAGGCCAGGTGGGGTGGTGGGGGAGGGAGAAGAACAATTTTTTTCTTTCTCAGGGTGACCCACAGGAAGAAGAGGGGAAGTCAGGTTAATTGGCTTCACACTTTTGTCCTGGGAAATCCTATCAGGTGACTGAAAAGAAAACCTAACCCTCCAAGTCGCTGCTCATTGCCAAGTGATGGAAGGCACTCTGGGGAAACCCCCAACCACAGGCCAGTAGAACAGAACATAGCTAGTCTTTCTGAAAAATCAGACTAGAAAACTACTTTTCCAAATGCAACCTAGAGTGAAGAAATCTTTCCATCTCGAGCCTTTTCCCTTTCCTAATGTAAGTATAGCCTGCATGTTTTGTAATACGTCATTTAGATTTCTCCTCTCGTGATTGACTTTTTTTCATTTTCTTTTTCAGGAGAAGCTAATCAGAGAGGATGCAGGGCATACTTTTTTTTTATATTATTACTTTGGTTTGTTTAATAGGTTTCCTAATGAAATCATAAATGTGACCAGTACATAAGTCATGACCAATGATTCCAATTAGCAAACAGTGTTTCAAATTTTTGAAAGGGGCAAATTATATATCATTAAGTTTGCAGATGCCAAATCTTAATGAAAGACATAGGCATATGCTTAAGAGTTGTTTGGAGTGATGAATCTGCTATAATAGGAAATAAGCAAGATTACTTGAAAAAGAAAAAAAGATGAGAATTTTAGCTTTTTTACTGGGCATTCTGGTACCTATCACCTTTCAAAATTATGAGAAAAAACACAGTCTTTAAATGTCAGTTACTTTAAATTCTTTGTGGAAATAGGGAAATTATATTTAAAACAAGCAAGCAAGCAAACAACGAAACAAAAACAACAAAAAAGAAAACTATCAGGATGTGAAGAAGAAAAATTAGGAAGTTTGATGAGTTCCAAATATACAGAATGACCTTACAGACTTCTCACATTGAAAAAAAAAAAAAACCTTATGAAGGTAATCCTTTCCTGGCTGGTGTGCCTCAGTTGGTTGAGCATCATCCTATGCACCAAAAAGTCACCAGATTGATTCCCAGTCAGGACACATACCCAGGTTGCAGGTTTGGTTCCTGGTAGGGGTGCATATGGGAGGCAACCTATCCATGTTTCTCTCTCACATAGATGTTTCTTTCTTCCTCTCTTTCTTTTTCTCTCTCTCTATCCTTTTCCCTTCCTCTCTCTAAAAATCAAAACACACACACACACACACACACATATTTTAATAAAGGTAATTCTAAGAAGGAAGTATATAAACAACATATTTCAATGCCATAATAACAATGAAGAGAATGATTTTTTAGAGTACTATACATCTCAGTAGGCAGTGACAGTGTGCCTTAAAGCCTTTAAAATGCATTTAAATTTTATTTTATCATATGAAATACACATATTTCTTTAGCTAAAAACTGTAATCAAGATACAAGGCTTCAATAGTTACATTATTTAAGGCAACATGAATGCCCCCCAAAATATAATGGGCAAAAACTAATAGAAGTTTATTTCTTTGTCATATAAAGTCCAAAATGGATGTATGAGAGCAGCAGGTATCTTTCCTCTTAGCAGGACCTTTCATTCTGGGGTTCTGCCATCTTCAGCCTTGGACTATGAGGTCAGCGTGTACATTTGCATCAGGCTGCTAAAAAGAGAAGGAGCATGGAAGGTTGTACATGGGGGGTGGAAAGCATCATTTCCACTCACATTCCAAAGGTCAAATTCAGTCATATGTCCACACATAACTGAAAAGAAAGCTGGGAAATGTATATGAGCTCTGTGCCAGGAAGAAGAAACAGGTTTGGTGAGTGTCAAGTCAGTCTCAGCTCCCAAAATCTTCCCAGGTAGAATGTACGCGAGCTGATTCATCTCAGCTGTCACTGCAGTGCATGAGCCTCTTTGTTACTTGCTTATTCCTGTATTAAAAGGTTCAAGGATTGTCCTAAAATGTTAGAAAGATATTTCATAAATCCCACTGAAGGTTTTGCCTTCCATGAGGTCCTCAGAAAGTCCCTGTAAAGGTCATTTTCCTCTTTTGACAACCAAACATCTACCCCTTCCTAATGGCGTTCTGTTTTCTTTTGGGGAATCTTATCACCATCAATGTGTGTAGTCAGGCTGGTAAATCTGAGTTTCCTGTCCTCCATCACAAAATCAAAAACCTGGAAAAACTCTCTGCCAGATTATTTTTTTCTTAATCACTATATGATTGATGACTAAGGGCAGTCAATTGACCCAAGATCAGCCAATATGGCTCACTCCCTCAAGGTTTGATTCTGGAGCAGGAATGCAAAGATGGAAATAAAAGCTTTAGAGTTTACTGATTCATTCCTTCATGGTGACCTGCAGAAGGTTGTCTCTGGGCCTGAGACCTTCTGGGATTGCAAGGTACAGGTACAGTTTATCTGTTTGAACATGGTTCAAACACCTGTGTCATCCTTCCATGAGCTCCTCCATATACATTCAATGTGTTACCTTTTATCTAAAATTAAAATTGTGTTTTATATGTGTGAACAAACAACCCTAAATGATATAATATTAAATGCTTCAAGCTTTTAAATTTTTTCTTCTGCATTGTTTTTTAATTTACGCTGATTTGTCTCTGTTTGTTTTTTGAACTTTGTCTTTTACCCGAAAGTGTTTTTTGAAGTGCTGTGTAGTAATTTGTGTTTTTATGTTTAATAATGAAGTCTTAATTGTCGGAATGGGTATTATATGCTTAGACAGAGCTTCTCGATTCTGTTAGGATGATACTTCAAACTGGTGTGTTGCACTGGGGGAAACCCCAAGTGTTGGTATTTCTTTTTCTTTGGGCTGGCCAGCTTTCCTAAAAGTGAATCTCCTAGTCAGCTGCTCTTGGGGATATAAGCCTGAGAGTAAGCCTTTTGGAAGCCAGTGGTCTCCCTGTTCAGGATGATGACTTTCAATTAAATCCTAATCTTATCAGGACACTTCATTTCCTCCTCTGCTGTGCTAGATATCTGGAACCTTTATGGAAAATAAACTTCCAGTTTTGAAAGAAGGTGTGGCAGGGGTAGTGGCCTGGCAGGGATCTAACTACATCTTATATGTATTTTAAACCAGTTGTCCTATTTTCCATCCTACCTTAAGCTTACCTTTCAGAGATTGTTGATAACCCAATTCTTGAATCTTTGGCAGATGTACAGTGTGAACTGATTTTCATCCAGTTGAATTCTGCTACTCAGGTACTTGTCATAGTGGAGAAGTCTAAAGTTGAAGTCAGTTACCACTTGCTCACCCACCCTCTTTGCATTTTCCATGACTTTATTGACATTTCTCATCTGCTGTTGACTTCTTCTCTCTCTATCTTTGAACCTTTTATCCCATTAGTATTATTATAGGGGTTCTGAAAGAAACATACATACTTGATCTTCCTTGTTTCATATCCTTAAAATATATAACCTCCACCATCAGAGCAGCAAAAGAGGAGAGACCCGGAAGCCCTCCCAGGGGCTTCATTCCACCTTGGGCCCAGAAGTGACACGCATTAGTTAGATTCAAAATAGACTGTCCAGAACACGTCACAAGACCCTATTAACAGCAAGAAGCCATTTCATTCCATGTGCCCAGAAGAAGGCTAGCCTGGATCTTGGAAGGCACTAGTAATGTTGACCACACGTTTACTGAGCTCTTACTATATGACAGGCATTGCACCATTATACATATTAACCTAATTTATACTCACATAATTCTTTGAAACACCTACTACCTATATCATCTTTTTCTATATGAGGAAACTGAAGCACAGAGGAATTAACTCATTTCCACTCAACAAATGAGGAACAAAGTCATAATGAAATCATGTAGCCTGAGTCCAGAGCCTTTGAACTTTATCATTGGCTAGTTTTCCTCATATTCAATTAATCCTCAAAGTTTATGAAGGAATAATTTTGTGCTAGACACTGTGTTAAGTATATAGGAAAAATATGAAATAATTTATGACAAAATGCTAACTATTTACTTATGAGTAGTAAAATCAGAGGTGATGTTTTTCTTTTCTTGTGCTCTTCTAGATTGATTTTCATTTAAAGGATCTCACATAATTTTGTAACTATTAAAAACAATTTCTTTTGAAAAATGAATAGCTTGGAATTTGGTTCAGGTACTTCATGAATTAGTCCAAGGATTAAGGATACAGGAATAATGGCTTATCAAACCCTGGTAAAAATATTATTTATTGAATGGTTATAGATTCAGAATTCATCTTTTAGGTAGCCTGGGGAAAATCTAAATTTTCTGTATTGAACTTTTATGATGGGAGATAGAAGGATAAATCTTCTTTGTAAAAATTCACACGTTTTCAAAACTTGTTGCCATTTCTGGGGCCACCAAGAGGAAAACTCACTTATTGAGATCATTAGGGGTAAAGCACATGGCCTACAGGATTTAAGTACAAACTGTGAAGTTTTGTTCCTTACCTGATCTCATAAATTCTATATTTCTCTTCATGTTCAATTAAAATAAATTTAAAGCTCAAATTAAATTCCAAACTAAAGCCACTGATGAAATGCTTCAACTTTTCCATCACTCTTCCATGTCTCTCCTCTACCTTATGTAATCTTAGTTATTAGTAACATCTTATATTCCTCATAAATCACAGACAGAAACTTAGAACGTTAGAAATGAAACACTACTAGTATTAATTAGATCCAACTCTTCTTTTTAAGATGATGTAGCTGAGATGTAAAGCAAGGGTAAAGGCTTTGCTCAAAATTCCACACCACATCAGTAACAGATCTAAGACCAGAATTTGGGACTCCTTCCTCTTAGACCAAAGGCCTTACCTTATATTATTTTATTGAATTGTAATATTTTTTCTTTAGTTCTGATGATTTTGGAGGAAAACAGCATGTCTTTTACTTCTTTGTAATTTGAAAAAATACATTTAGCAGATCTAAGTAAGAGGCATAGCAACAAGAACACTTTAGCTTCAAAAGGGAAAATACATAATGAAACATTAATAAATTGGTACTATCTGTCTAGATTTCAGTGTTGAAAAAGATTTCAGTTGAAAACTGAGTAGGAAAGAATATCATGGCTGACTAGTGACATATGCCATGGGTTCAGGAGAAAATGTGATACATATGTCAGATATGTGTGTTTTCCTCTGTCCAATAATCAGTCCTTTTCAACTATATGAATCCCCTGGGAAGGGTATACGCGGAGAAGATAAGGAGAATATGTATAATATGGATACCTACCCAGTAACCAGGACAGAAGAATCAAGCCTAGCTACTAACGTGATGACATATGCTCCTGCCAATTGTCTCATTAACTTCTTTGTAATCCCTAAATCTATAGACATGTAGTAAGTGCTCAATATGGACTTACTGATTGATTGACATTTGAATATAAATACTTTCACAAAAGAACTGCCCCATCCATCTTTGGTAACCCCAGGTTAATTCCAGTAGATGGCACTTATCAGGTGCTTTAAAATTCCCAGTGGAATAAAAATATCACCTTCAGAGGATGATCATGAATCTTTAGGTTATCAATACACAATCCCATCTGACATAAAATAGAAAATATTGTAATCTGATGACTGTACTACACAAGTATAATGTCCTCTATTTTCTTGTATCACCTCTCAGAGTTGCCCAGATGGCACGAAAGAAAAAGGGGGATTCAGAAAATCATCCTTTAACATATGGGATTTTATGAGTCAAATTGCGGGGAAAATCCGACTCCCCGTGGACTTCCATTTTGTATGTCATTCTTCTTCCGTAGGCTCAGCTCAAATGATGTCAGGAGTTGCGGGAGTCAAAATAGCGTGGGGGCATGGATCCAACATTGACTCATATACTCTGTGGAAGAAATCGACACCAAAGTCTGGATGAGATAATTTGGTTGTGAGTGCTAGAGATATGACTGCTGATCACACAGGAAAAAGGGCAACCAAGGTGTAAGTTTTGTCTTACAACTACCTACTCAAACTTAAGGATAGCATGAGCTATGACTAAAAATCTTGCTGACGCTTAATGTATAACCATAGCCAGTTTTCAGAAAGAATGTCTAGCTGAAAAGAAAAAAGAAAGTTTTCAGTCCCTTTGTTTTACGGATATGGTCACACTTGGGCTCCTGGTGGGTTTGCAAAACTTTGAAAGAATACCTTGGTGGTGAATTATTCTGCAGCTTCAGTGTTGGCTGAACCAACAAAGTGTGAAACCTCTAGTTTGCATGTGCAACCTAAGGTGTTTTACAGTCAGAAAAGAGAGAGAATGTCTTTGGTAAAGTTTATAAGACAGGAAAAGATCATAAAAGTATATACTACTATAGTAACAATATGCTGAACCAAAGAATTGTGTGTTAAAAGATGAAAATCTAATACCTGAAGATTCACTTCTAGCCTAGGATGCAAGACCAGTTATATAGTTTGCAGGAACTAGTGCAAAATGAAAATGGGGTCCCCTTTTTAAAATCCTATTAAGGATTTTAGGAATGTAACAACAGTGCATTAAACCAAATGTGGGCTCTTCTAAATGAATCAAGAGAATAAGTGGGGGTCCTGATAGATGGTGCAGGTTTTATGTCCATGAATTTGGGCCTGCTGGGATTTCTAATTTTAAACCTTTTATTTGCAATCTTACTATTTCTTAAGGAATTAAAGAATAACTTTTATCTCACAAATTCTACAGAAAAAAAAATCCAGAAATCAAAGTCTGGTAGGATATAATGATTTGAATTTACATATCTAACACAGTTTTAGACACATACAATCACCTTAATAGATATTGATTGGTTGGGGGACAGGTAGAGTAGGGGAAAGGTCTTGGTTCTATACTCAGCTCTGCATTTTCCAGTTGAATGAATTTTAACACAGCACTTTGTTTTTCTGGGTCTTGATTTACAAATCTAAAAAGTGAGGGAATAGGCCATAGGTCATCTCTATAATTTCATGATTCTGTGTTATGCTTAACATAATTCTGTGTCATGCCATCGGTGTTAGTAGAGCTTGGATGTTAGCCATGAAGTTACTAATCCTAGACATCAGGCCGTATTCTAAACATATTTCTAATATATATCTGTAACTTTAAATAGACCCTTTCAATTTACAAAGGCCCAGACAATATGTAATTCCCACTTGCGTATCTCACTATTCTGAACTCTCACCCCCAGTACTATATTCCAGTGAATGAATCAGGAGAATAATTGTAACTCCTTTCCATAAAGTTGTGACTATTTCTTCAAAGTTGGGAATATTTCTCCCAGGAATATGGAGTTTGGCCAATGGTTTCCTAGAAGGTATTGAATGCTTGCTGTGTATCTCAAGGCTTTGGTAAGGTTTTCTTATCACTGTGTTACCTGTAAGCATACTACGTGGACCATGTTTTTCCTTGGGGACCACTACTGACATGAGGCTTTGATTGAGGCTATGTTTTGATCTTGTTTATTCTTTGGGCAGATAGCCCCTCAAAGTGTTTTCAGGCCTTTTTCACATAAAATATACAGGGAACTGTCCTAAGAAGCAGGATTTGGCTAAAGACATAGCATCATGTTTCCAAAATAATCATATATTCTATTTAATTAAAAACTAGTTTTATACAGGTTAGATCTGATAACATTGGGATTAGAATGTGAGAGGAAATAACTCAAAGTAGATCCTAAATTCAGTATTCAAATTCATGTGTATTCAGTGGTGTCTGTGGCCAAATCTTCAGGCTAAAAGGTTTTTAGGGAAGAAAACAGTGTTGTAATCTAATGAACAAAATAAATTGATGAACAAAATAGATCCAGAGACATAGAAACATAGAACAGACTGTGGAATCTCAGAGGGAAGGCAGGGGATGGTGGGTGAGTGGGGAGAGGTCAAACAAAGAACTTGTATACCTATATGCATAACCCATGGACACAGACAATAGGGTGGTGAAGGCCGGGGACGGGGATGATGGAGGTGGGCTAGAAGGGGGACAATAGGGGAAAAAGGGGGACATATGTAATACTTTCAATGTGTGTTTTTTTTTTAAAGGAGAAGAAATAAAACAATGTTGTAGAAGCAACGAAACAACTTTTGATTTTAAGGAATTTAATTTAACAAAGGAGACAATACATGAATAACTAACTCTTATATGAAAATTGAGGGATTGGGATTCTAAGAAGAATATGAACCAAGTGCTAGGCTGGTGTGCTTAATTTTAAAAAGGATAATTTGGTGAGAACTCATGGAAATAATGCTTTTTAGTCTGGGAGTCAATGAATGGATATCACCCTCAGGGGCACAGATGAAGAGAATGAGAGCTCAAGGCCAAAGGAATAGTATAAGCAAAAGTTCAGCGCATGTTTATGGGAATGTCTAGTCATTCACCATGCCCAAATAATAATAGATAACTTTTACTGAGTGCTTACTACATGCCAAGCAAAATTCTTAGCACTTTATATTTATCATGTGATTTAATTTTCAACTGAGGCCTAGAAGGAGATACTAATATTAGGCTTATTTGAGAGTCATAGATGCTCAAAATCACATAGTTAGATAATAGTGGAATCAGGATTCAAGTCTGCATCCATAGACATGATATTTTAGTGCATACAGTGCAGGTTGAAATGCAAGATGGGCTGGAACCAAAGAGTGGCAGGCTTTCCCCACGTGTTTTACTTCATAAATAAATTACTAAAGGAGGAGAAAGAATCCTACTTTTTGCATTTGGAAGGAAAAGAAATATAGAAGTAAAAAAAATTCTCCATTGTTAATGATTATTTGGAACGATTGATCATCCAGAGCTATATTGTTCAACGCAGTAGCCTCTAGCCACATTGACTTGAGCATTTGAAATCTGACTAGTCTAAATTGAGATTTTCTGTAGGTATATAATGTGTACCAGATTTCTAGGATTTAGTATGACAAACAGAATTTAAAATATTTTAATAATGTTATATATTGATCTATGTCTATATCTATCTATATATACATATATATATATAGAAATATTTTGAATATATTGGTTTAAATACAATATATTTAAAAATTATTTTTGCCTGTTTCTTTTTACCTTTATTAATGGGGCTACTAAAAAAATTAAGTGTATCTATTTAGCTTACATGAGATTTCTATTGGGCAGTGTTGGTCCAGAGCAATTTAAAATTGTACTAATTCTGATGAAGGATTTCCTCAACACTTTGGTCTTTTAACCACATTCTTTCCTTGCTTTCTGGCTATTTGCAAGAAAAAATGTAAAAAGCACCCCCTTTGTAAAGGTTCGAGAGCCCCTAGAATTTCCTTTTCACTTGCTCCCAACCACAAACAAATTATCAATGTGCTCTGTCAACACATTGGAGCCAACATTTTACAAGGGCAAAAGGAGTGCAAAAAAATTTCCAATCCCTGAATGGTGTGAAGTAAAAGTGCTTTCAGAGAATTCCACAAGAATGGCACAGTGGGCATAATGGGTCTGTCTCATCATCAAAAGACCCAAGGAGTTGAAAGGAAACTCTAAGTACAATACCAAATGCCACAAAACCATAGTTATTAATACAAACTAACTAGCATCTCTGTCTATCTGTCACCATCTCATCTTAAAAAAAACTTGTGAAAATACGTAATCCTGATGAGACTCCAATTAGGTATAAATACCAGCAACAAAAGGAGATGCAGTACATTCTTCTTAACATCTACAGATTGGCTATTAGAAGAGAAAGATCAGCTGAGTCCTTTGGACCCGATCAACTCAATTCCGGAACTACTGATTTCAACGACTTCGGCCCAACGCTCTCCAAAACAATGAAATATACAAGTTATATCTTAGCTTTACAGCTTTGCGTGATCTTGGGTTTTTCTAGCTGCTACAGCCAGTCGACAATTTTTAATGAAACACAAAAACTAAAGAGATATTTTGTAAGTATGACCTTTTAATAATACTTGTTTGTGGTTGAAATGACTGAACATTGACTTGGAATGTATCTATGATAGGCTGTCATCTCTAGTCCACAGTCATCTTGAAAAGACTTGGTGTTATTTTGACTGTTGACTGGATGAGTTTTAATTCAATGATCTGGGTTTTGTTTTAACCCTCTACTCAAATATGTTATAGAAGTTAAGAGGGCATTCACGAATCTTTAAAAAGATGGCTATAATATGGATATAAAACAGGTTGATGTTGATAATTTTGTGTTAAGAATCCATGCAATTGTGATGTTAAGTAGCAAATAACGTGCTGAAAAAAAAAAGACTGGCTATTAATTTATGATTTCTCAGACTACCATGATGGTGATAGTAAAGTGTCAAGATTAGCATTAAAATGATAATCTGAAATAATTAATCAATTAAAGAAGGTGAGGTTCTTAAAGCTTTGGCTTTAAAAAATCACTTATAGGTGTTTTTCTCCAAAAAGTGATTTTAAAAAATCTACTAGCCCATCTATGAATTACCCTTAAACTCAGTCCCTTGTTGAGATTCTCTAGGAGTTATAATTTCACTTGTATTTAAATATTTTTGTTTTGTTATGTGATTTTCTTTTAAAATTATAGTTATGGTTACTTAAGATAGTTTTTGCATCTTAAATATTTTATTTGTCCAAAATTATCTATTATAATTATAGCTGCTATGTTTAAGCTTTCACAAGCGATGCTATTCTCACAACATCATATCAAATCTCTCTCTCACACCTGGAACTATCTTTTAAAGTTGACTTAACATCCAATAGGACACAAGTAGATGTTATAAAGATCTATACCATAGGGGGGCAGTATTTTATAGTGGGTTGCTGATTTTCTTACTAGGCTTGAAAACACTTAAAAACCCCCACTATGGTTATTTGAGAAAATTGAAGTATCATCTGCCTGTTGAGTTCATTTGTGACGTTGCAATTTAAGGATTATATGAAATTTAAAATAGCATGGTAGTCTTTGGCCATATCCAACAAACAGCTCTTGGGGATACTTGCTAGAAATAAACCGAGGATTGAAAAGAAAATCATTGAATATTGTCAGCATCTAAGTGTGACACAACTTGTATTTTTAGGGCAATTTATGAAGTAATTGTAAACTGATTTCTTCCCCTTGTTTTTCCAGAATGCAACAAGTTCAGATGTAGGGAATGGTGGACATCTTTTCTTAGATATTTTGATGAATTGGAAAGGGGTAAGCTGAATATTTTCATTTGATTGATTTTCCTATTGCTTATTTTCCAATGGATAAATTCATATCAACCTCTCTTTGTGCTCTTTCTTCCCAAGGAGAGTGACATAAAAATAATTCAGAGCCAAATCGTCTCCTTCTACTTCAAACTCTTTGAAAACATTGAAGATAACAAGACCATTCAGAATAGCCTGGATATTATCAAGGAAGAGCTGCGTGTTAAAGTTTTCAACAGCAGCAACAGCAAAATGGAAGACTTCAAGAAGCTAATTCAAACTCCAGTGAGTTGATCTTATTTCTTTCCTTGATTTCATTGCAGAGGCTCTTGGAAAAGTACTTAATTCCCAGAAAGTATAAATTAGCTACTGGGTACAGTTGTTAAAACTACGAAAATAAATCCATGGCCAAAAGTCCTCCTTACTAATTCTATTTGTGCTTTTGGGTGATTTTCAATAATCCATATGGGGATTATTTAATTTTGTGATTTGGAAAAAAAATGCTGGCATTGTAACTGTTGCACAAAGACGGGTGAATGGACCAATCCAGTTAGGAAGAAGCAGTGAAGATGTTGAGAGGAGTATTGAAAAGCAGTTCTCTCCTTTGGGTTTGGCTTTGATATAAATATGAGAAAGGGAGGGGTCATAATATGACTTGTGCTATCAGGATTTGTGCCCAACTCTTACTATATCCAGAACTGAAATAAATGCTAGCTCTTCAGGATTTTTCTAGTCCCCAATAAATTAGATGGTACAAAAGTGACTTGGAAAAATTATAAGATGATAACTACTTTCCACTGATAATGTTTCCCAATATTCAGCAGTTCTCTTTGGCCACAAGCTAGAGATTTTAAAAGCACGTTCTTAACCCAGTGCTGCCCTTGGCTTCCTGCTAGTCCTGGATAAGTCTCGTAGCTTCCTGGTGATGCTTTGATCATTGGAAAGTAAAATTTATCACTTGCAAACACACAGCTATAGAAACTCTTTCTACTTTGCTGTAACTAGACCTTGAAAAAAAGCTGTTGCTCCCATCCTCTGTAAGCTCACAGCTTTCTGCTTTCAGGATGGGCAATCTTAAGTGAACTTGCAACCGTTTTCCTCTTGTACTCAATTGCTAACATATTTGAGGCATGTTATACCAGTAAGTGATTACTCTTGCAGCCTAGAATTCTCCTAGTCATTCTCAGGAATCTGACAAGGTGGCCACAGAGTTTCCAGCATTAGAAAAAACATAATGGCAGAGCCAGGGTGAAAGTAAATGGTCCTTATTTTATTAAACACGAATTTACCTAAATGTTCCTATTGGCTTATCTGAGGAAATAATTCAATGTACTGGAATAGAAGGCAGAATACAGGGAGATTTGCTGCAAATCCAATTTTAAATGTTTATAGCAGTATTTGCTTATTGCCATATAAAAATGATTTGTTTTATTTTTAATCCCACTATGGAAATGATGAGACTGACATAATTTGGGGGAAATTAAAAATTATGGTATTCATTTGTCTTGGACTTGGTATTTAAAAAGGACTAAACCTACTTTAGTGGTGCTCAAACTTTGGTGGGTACCAGCATCCCCTGCAGAGCTCAGTGACCAAACAATGACCTCGGCCCTCTTCCTACACCTGGACCTCTGAGTTCTGCATTAGGTCTCCAGGTTATTCTGCTAGACACCAAACGCGAGAACCACTAACCTACTGTAACTAATTTGATATAGCAAAGACTGAAGTACAAGGTGATAGAATTTGTAGAGAACCTAGGAGTTATCTAAAACATAGGTTGAGAGAGGTTAAGTGAGTGGTTCAAAGTTATTGCCCACAAAGAATCCAAACCACAAAGCTCTGCCATTCCACTTCAGAGGCTTTTCGCTAGGTGGTTTTGGGAATTCTGGAGCAGTGAACTTAAGGTAAAGGTATGTGTCCCTCCCTATTACAGCATAACTAGCAATTTAATTATAATCTTAACGACTGAAGAAATCACTGTTCCATATTAAGATAATACATCGCCAGTAAAAATCATTTTTTAAAGGAATACTTTCATTTTCATGAACCATAACATCAACAGTAGAATATCCCGATAGCTTGTATGCCTGAAATTAATATTGTTGTATCCTTTTCAATAGGTAAATGATCAGAGGGTCCAGCGCAAAGCCATAAATGAACTCTACAATGTGATAACTGAGCTGTCAAAATCTAACTCAAAGATGCGGAAAAGGCGTCAGAATCTGTTTCGTGGCTGGAGAGCATCGAAATAATGGTCATCTTGGCTGCAATATTTGAATTTTTAAATCTAAATTTATTTATTAATATTTAATATTTTACATTATTTATATGGGGAATCTATTTTAAACTCAGAATCAAATTATTTATAATAGCAATTTTTATCTAATGAAAACAAGTATCTATTAATATATGTATTATTTATAACTTCTTTAATCTATGACTATTTCACTTGACCCTTCTTTTCTGACTAGGCAAAACTATGTGATTTATAAGGCTTTATCTCAGGGGCCAAGTAGGCGGCCGACTGAAGCAAGACCCTGTGGGTTGTGCATTTAGTTCATTTGCTGATATAATGAACACTTATAAATGAAATGATGTTATACAGTTCCTGTCTATTTGAAATCATGTCTGCATTCTGAGCCACTGCTTTAATGGCATATCACACAGCACTTGAATGTGTAGGTCATATGACTTGTCCCCTGATAAAAAACATAGTATCTCATTTCATCTCATGCCTGGTGCTTCCGAATATCACTGATAATTGTGACTGTATCCAAATGCAAAATATTTTATTTTTTCATTTATCAATATTTAATATATATGAATAAAGCATAATTTCATAATTATTTATGTTGTGTCAGACATTTTCTAAGGAGGTCTGTGGTAAATGCACTATGTACTAATGAATTAATAGGAGGAAAGCCATTTTAAGCTTGGGAATCTTAGAATTGGATTAAGCTCCATTAAATGTGGTGTTTCCACTGGCAATTTGTTCGCTTCCACTGCTCCATTTGGCAGCTGTTTAAATTATCTTTCCAAAATATAGATTTAACTATGTCACCATTTATCTCAGAGTGTCTGCTTTGGAAAGTAGTCCACATTGTTTAGCTTGGCACACAAAGATTTATTTATACCTTCTCCCTCAACTTCCCATTGCATCCTTCATCTTGTTCCCCCTCTCCCCCATCTCCTGTCCACCTTGGGCAAACATCCCTGGGTATGAATAGTGATTGTGAGCTTTAGGGAAAGAGGCCTGGATTAGAATCTTGGTTCTACCATTACCAAGTAGTGCTGTTACTATCATTAGCTGGTTAATATTAGTAATAGGAAGAGAGCAAAGGGGAAGTCAGATGTTATAAGCATGGTCATCTGGGCAGCTTCACCAGGAAATTCCAACTTAATACTCCCCAGGGAACCACTGGTCCATGCCCTGCAGATCAATGGGAGAAAGGATTGGACAAAGAGAGAGATGGGCACATGCACAGTGAAGTCGGGGTGGTGTAGGGAAGGTGTTTGTCTGTCAATCCAACCTGGGAAAAAGGTAATTAGCTAAGGGGTGGAGCACTGCAAGCACATGAAATCTTAGAAGGTTATAATCCCCCAAAAGTTCCCTTGCTTGTTCCCCTTCACTCTCTTGCTCACTCACCCGGATGCTCGTGTGTTCTCTCTCCATAGCCATGTGGCCTTAAGCAGCCGCATGGCCCATGGCCATGTGAACCCCACATGCAATGGACTGCAGCTGGGAAGGAGACAAGCTAATCAGATGCTGAACCGGAGTGTGCCTTAATATGGAACAGAAACTCTGGACACTGGCTTTTGCCTTGAGCCTTCTGAAGACAAGATGGGACTTTGTCCATGGCAGGATGGATGAAGATGGGTCTTTGGAAGGGAACCCCCTTAATTTTACATCACCAATAAAGCTTTCCATGAAACGCCATTCTCCAGTGGAGGCTTCAGGAAATTTGTTTCCTCATGGCACCCCAAAGAATCCACTTCCATTGATAATAGTGTGACTTTTAATGAATTACTTATATTCTCTATGCTCCAGTTTTCTCATCTGATAAAGAATAATTGTGCATTCCCCATAATATTGTAGCACACAAAAAGTTCATTATTGTTAATAGGTTGGAAGGTGGATTATATGAATTCTGATGTTGGTTGGTGGGTAAATGTGGTGGTAAAAATTTTTTACTGGTTGTTTAAAATTTTCTCAGTGAAATAGGAAGCCGAGAGAGAGGTTCAAGAAGGAAGTGTTGGAGGCTTGGAAAGAGCAGAAGAATGAATAGATCGGGGGAGCAGAATGTGTATTGCCAGGCAGCATTAAAGGCTCACTTGGGGTCAGCAAACATGAAGTTAAGAGACACCAGGTGGTGTGGTGAGTGTTTGTCTCTATCTATATAGGACTATAGGTGAAGATAGAGATAGGGGGAGAGTTATGTTTAGCAGACTTTAATTTGTCCAAGCAAGTAGGACAGAGGGAGAGAAGGCAAGAAATTATGTGGAGATTCAAGGGTGTACTCATAACAGTAAGTGAATTGGTGATGAACTCTAAGCTGGTGAAGGAGGAGAGAGTATGTCAAGGTTGCTGAAGAAGTGTTTGGATAAAAGGCTCTCTGCCTCACCTCCAGGTCCAAAAGATGAGAGAAAAACAGCCACCATTTGAAGGGAAAGTAGGGAAAGCAGACCTTAGAGGAGAATTAGTTTATCTTTTGAGTATGAAGAAGTTGAAGTGTGATGGATTTGGTTAGTGCTGGATGGTGAATTCCAGAAGACCCAGTGAGTAGGGGTAAAAGAGAAGGTCATAAAAGGGAATGTTCATAGGAACATGTTGTGAGTCTGGGACTCCTTATGATCACTGACATAAAAATAATGGTTGTAAATGTAGAGAGATTAGTCCTGCTGGTTTGGGGTGTATAGTGGTGTCAAGATTATGAAAACAGAGAGGGCTAGGTGTCTGGGGATTCCTTCTCAACTATTTCACTTAATCCTTCCACAACAATAGGGTCGTGTGAAATATTTCATGTTGAGGGATAAGTTTAGTCCTTGACAATGATCAATGCTCATTGTTTTGATTATTGGGTAGGTAACTAACAGTGGGTGAGACTTGATTCCAAAAGTATTGAATCTTTGATCAGGCAAGATTGAAAAGAAATTGGGCTGATCCTGGCACAGCTGCAACTGATTTGAGCTGTGATTGGTGTCTCTACTCTTGTTAGAATTGAAGATTGATTAAGGCAGACTTTAAGATATCTACAGATAGAGGGCTACTGTAAGATAATGCTGTCTGGACCATAGAGTGGAAGGAATTAAAAATTTCTACTGTCATTTGTTTTAAGAAGTCATTAATCTTGAAATGGTAAATGAAGCCCCAGGTGGTAGGCCTTGGTCTACAGCTACATAAAGCATCACACTCTCTGAGGCTGGTGTTTGGTATAGGCTTTGAGACATGGAAAGCTATTGACTGTAGTGGGCAATGTGATGGAAACTTGGAACTAGACAAGGAGAATACTTTTTAAGAGAACTTGAGTTGAGTTGGCCTGGGCAGTAGGTATAAATTATTTATATTGTATATTCCATCCATATGTACATACCCAATTTTGAAAGAGTTGTGGGCCTTAGGGAAGTGATGGCCTGTGCTTTAGACTAAGGGACCTAGGGGATAGCAAAATTCCTCTCTCAACACCAGTAGGGGCAGTTATCTCCTTAGGTTCATGGCAACAGGGGCCGCAGCCAGGGCAAGCAGTGAAGGAATCCTCTTATATAATGTCCCACCCTTGGTGACACTAAGAAATATCTGGTACACCCTTACGGCAGGGTGATGTTGGCAATTAGGCTAGAGAACTTGAGCAACAACAATGAATTTTTCTCTTCACTTTTTCCATCCCTTCCCATCCTGAACAATATAATCAAAGCAACTTGTCACATCAGTATAAAGTAGGCACTCATAGTTGCCCACTATGGGGAGTCATAATCTAAGCATGGTCAGAAGAGTATAAATGAAGGGGGAAAATCTCTTGGGGAAGGTGTCAGCACCTGAGCAGAATGAGGAGATTGCCCCAGAAGGAATGGGAGAATATATTAGTTTTCTAGTGCTATCATAATAAATGATCACAAAGTTAGTTGCTTAAAACAACACATGTTTGTTATCTTAGAGTTTTGGAAGTGAGAAGACCAAAATCAGTCCCCGTGGGTAAAATCAAAGCATCAGTAGGGCTGCATTCCTTCTGGCAACTTTAGAGGAGCGTCTGTTTCTTTGCCTTTTCCATCTTCTGGAGGAAACCTGCATTCCTCAGCTAGTGGCCTCCTCTTCCTTCTTCAAAGCCAGTAGCATAGCATCTTCCAATCTCGGTATTATTCTGACATTTCTGCTTCTCTCTGATAAGGACTCTTGTGTTTACATTGGGACCACTTGAATAAATCAGGTTAATGCTTCCATCTCAAGACTGTTAACTTAATCATATCTGAAAAGTCTCTTTTACCATATCAATTATCATTCACAGATTCTGGTAATTAGCATGTGGACATCTTGTGGGGGACCATTGCTTAGCCAACTACTTAGCCTGACATGGATAGTCAGAACTGTAGTAGAGTGAGGAGATTGTCTCTGTGGAAGGATGGCCTGGAGTGGAGTGTAAGAGTCCACACAAGATGAGAGAATGTCCTTGTAATGGGTAGCCCAGCACGGGGAGTCAGGGTAAAACAAGAATGGCATATACACAGTATATTAGTGTAGATGGGAGCTTGGATGCTTACAGGGGAATTGATTCAGTAAGTAAATATATTAAGGGTATGATATTAAAAATAATATATAAAACAATATAACTCAATCTGAAGAGACAAAAGCAAACATCAGAACCAGGCTCAGATATGACACAGATGTTGAAATTATCAGGCAGGAATTTTAAAGGAACTATAATTAATATGTTAAAAGGCCTAGTGGAAAAAGTAGACAACATGAAAAAACAGATAGGTAATGTCAGCAAAGAGGTGGAAATCCTAAGAAAGAATAAAAAGGAAATGCTATACATAAGTAAATAAATAAATACAGTAACAGAAAGGAAGGATGCTTTTGATGGGCTCATCAGTAGACTTGACATAGCTCAAGAAATAATTCAGTGAGCTTGGAGATACTGAATTAAGAACTTCCCAAACTAAAATTCAAAGATAAAAAAAAAAAGTGAGTGTGAGGGGGGTAGCACAACTCCAGAATGGAACACCCAAAAACTGGGGAATGGTTTCAAAACATGTAATAAAACTACTGATTTCAAGAAAACCAAGCAGAATATATTCCCTTAAAAGTATGCCTAGGAATATCATATTCACACTGCAGAAAAACAAAGACAAAGAGAAAATCTTGAAAGAGCCAAACATTAAATAAAACAGCTTACTTATGAAAAAACAAAAATAAAAATTACAACAGCCTTCTTGTCAGAAACCATGTGCTATTTATTTCTTATTGCTATTGTAATAAATTATCACAAACTTCCTAGCTCAAAACAACATGCATTTTTATTTTCTAGTTCTGATAGCTAAAGTCTAACATTGTTCTTAGTGGGCTGAAATCAAGGTGTTAACAGGGCTGGGCTTATGCTGCAAAGTGTAGCAGAGAATCTATTCCCTTGTCATTTTTAACCTTCTAGAGGCTGCCTGCATTTTTTTTTTATTTTTTTTTTGGCTCAAGGACCCTCTTCTTTATCTTCAAAGCCCAAAATAATGGCCTGAGTCCTCCTCATGCAGCCACCTGTCTAGTTCTCTTTCTCCTGCCTCCCTTTTCTAGTCATAAAAAATCTTATGATTGTTGGTGGAGGTTGATGAGGGCATAGAGGGGATAAAAGGTGATGGAAAAATAAAATAAGAAACCAAAAAAAAAAAACCCCACAAAAAACCCCCCTTGTGATTACATGGCCCATTCAGATAATTCAGGACAATTTCTCCAACTCAGGGTTATTTGATTACCAATCTTGGTTCCATCTGTAATCTTAATTTTTATTTTTTATTTAATGTAACAAATTCACAGAAGAAAACAAAAGATAGAGAGTTTGAAAGGAAGAAGTAAAACTTCACAGATGACATGATTATTTATGCAGAAAATTCCAAGGAATTAACAACAACAACAACAAAACACTTGGAACTGATAAGTGAGTAGAGCAAGGTTGCAGAATACAAGGTTAATATGCAAAAGCCAATTACTTCCCTATATACCAACAATAAAAATATTCAAATTTGAACTTTAAAGTAATACCATTTTAATAGCACCTCAAAATGATATAAGGATAAATCTAATTATCTACATGGTCTATATGAGGAAAAACACCAAGCACTACAAAACATCAAAGAAATTCTAAATAAATGGAAAAATATTCCATGTCATGGATTGGAAGACAATATTAAGATGTTAATTCTTTCCAACTTAATCTATAGTTTCAACACCATTCCAATAAAAATCTCAGCCAGTGTTTTAACTGCAGTTTAAATGGAAAGGGAAAAGATCCAGAATAGCTAACAATACTGAAGAAAAAGAGCAAAATTGGAGTACTTGCACTACTTGATTTTAAGATTACTATAAGGTTAAAATAATCAGTACAGCATGGTATTGTTAAAATTCTAGACACATAGATCAATGGAACAGAATAGAGAGCTGAGAAATAGTCCCACAGAGATCTAGTCAACTGATCTTTGACAAAGCAGTGAAGGCAATTCCATTGAGAAAGGACAGTCTTTTCAACAAATGGTGCAAGAACAATTGGCTGCCCATATCTATACTAATAAAAGAGAAAAATGGTAATTGGCGTATGACGATACCCTTTTCATTGGCTAATCAGGGCTATATGCAAATTAACTGCCAACTAAGATTGGCAGTTAATTTGCATATGTAGGCACAATGCAGGGAGGCGAAAGGGAAAGCAGGAAGAAGCCCCCTGCCACTGACAGTGATCAGAAACCCAGCCATGATCGGAGAATCAGGTGCCTTTTCCGCCCTGGCCAGTGATAGCAGGAAGTAGGGGTGGAGCCAGCGATGGGAGCTGGGCATGGTCGAAGCTGGCAGTCCCAGGAGCTAGGGGCCCCTTGCCTGGGCCTAAAGCGAAGCCCATGATCGCGGGGCCGCTGCAGCTGTGGGTCCCCGCTGCCCGGGCCAGATGCCTCAGCCAGAGGCTTCCTGCAGGGGCAGGGGCGGAGCCCGCTGATCTCGGCACCCCCCCTCCCCTCCCCCCCGCTGCCACTGCAGGTCCCCACTGCCCGGGCCGGACGCCTAGGCCAGAGGCGTCAGGCCTGGGCAAGGGGCGGATCCTGCGATTGGAGGGTGATGGGAGTCAATGCCTGAGGGCTTCCCAGTATGTGAGAGGGGGCAGGCTGGGCTGAGGGACACTCCCCCCTGCCCCCCCCCCCCACACCCACTGCACGAATTTCGTGCACCGGGCCCCTAGTGCAATAAATAAATAAATAAATCCTAGATGAAAATTATAAAAAAAAAATTAGGCTTCTCTTTTCTATCCCTTGCATTGCTGCTGTCTATTAATTATATGTGAAACTTTTTCTTGGACACTACAAGACATACTTGTGTATTTTTGGTGTTCCTTTGGAGGGAGGATGATGCTTGACGGATGCTGATGAGATGGATGGATCATCTAGCCAATGGTCGGCAAACTGCGGCTCTGCAAACCGCGGCTCGCGAGCCACATGCCGCTCTTTGGCCCCTTGAGTGTGGCTCTTCCACAAAATACCGACTTCTGCGCATGGGCCACGAAGTATCAATCGCACTGTACATGCGCGCCCGCACGTGGTATTTTGTGGAAGAGCCATACTCAAGGGGCCAAAAAGCTGCATGTGGCTCATGAGCCGCGGTTTGCTGACCACGGATAGACTGATGCTGACTTGGCAGCCCATTCTGGAGAGGACAATACTATTATTTCCATTCTTGCTTGAAATGACAATATATAATATGTATATCAAAACTAGTGAAAGAAAAAATAGGTTATAAACTTTTATTTATGAGGAAGAGAAAATAGACAATTAAGTTGGAAATAACATGGGATCATGACTTTAAAAATGATTGGTACTTTTTCTGCTCTCAGTACAAGGGTCATTTCTTTGAGATCACTGTTCTATCTTAAGTGTCTATGTAAAACAGTTCATTATGCATCTCATGTATTAATTTTGGTTTTCTTTAGGAGAAGGTAGAAAGTACTTTTGTCAGATTCCTTCGACTTGAAATATTGAAAATATCAAGGTGCTATGTTTTGGGATGGCATTCCTGAACCTCATCACACTCACAGGAGATAATAGCAGGGCACGGGTTTCTTATCCTGCTCTTTTTGCCTGGAATGAGGATCTGGCAGCCTCATGCCAGGACTTCTTTCAGGCAAGTGGTGATGAAGAATCAAAGGTACAAGTGCCATCCCCATCTGAGCTGCTCATGTAAAGCCACTTCAGAGAGCCATTGACATCCTGGGTATGGCTGCCCCCGCCCCGCCCCCCCCCCCCCCGGGTGTGTAATAGGCTTGTGTAAAATAATACTAATGAGCAAGAGTGAACATGTGCTGTAGTTAAAAGTCCTTGTTCAGAATTCAGTTACATCTAGATTTCATTATTTGCCAAACTTTAGTAATGCTATTTACTGTTTTCAAGCCTCATTACTTTCACCTGTAAAATGGGAATCATAAGGTCATTCTGAGGATTACATTTGGAAAATGCATGTCAAATGCTTGGAAGAGAGAAAATGCTGTACAATTGTAACTGCTATTATTATTACTATTTTTGTTGAATAAATCAATGAATCATT